>NW_026599609.1:600000-831149 GCF_023634155.1 Falco peregrinus
CCCCAGAGCTGTCGGGAGCCCCCAGCAGGCTGAGAGCTGCCCCTGGCAGGCGGCAGAGCCCCTGCCCCAGCACACAGGCCCCTGGGCTGCAGGGACCCTGCTGGCAAGGACAGCCCTGGGCACCCCTGCCTGCACAGCCACCTTCACAGCCCTGCAGCCGGCCCTGGCACAAGGCAGCCCACATGCCCTGGCCCTCCCACGCTGCAGCAGGGAAGCCCTGCTCTGCAGCACACTGGCCTCCTCCACAGCAAAAGGCTCCCACACGGTCCCACAGGCTGGGGGGGCCCCAGCTGCTGCAGACCCGGCTAGGAACTGCAGAGGCATTGCCCTGCAGCCACACACTTACCGGCTCCAGGGCTCTGCAGATTTCTCCAGCAGGGAGCTCTCAGCAGCCCCCCACCAAGGGCTGCTTTTGAGCTCTCCCTGCCTCCCTCCTCTGCCCCTCTGGGCTCCCTCCAGGTGTCCCTGGGGCTGCAGGGGAACCTGCTGGGCAGCAGGATGAGGCAATCCCTCACGGGCCTTGCCTCTCCTGGGGGGACACACTTATTTCCAGCAGTGGCAATTCCCTTACTAGAAAAAGTTTTCTGCAGGAGTATCAACTTTTGTTAACCCATTACTAGAGAGGACACCAGGAAAACTGCAGCAAAGGATCCAAGTACTCCTAAAAGAGCGTGTGTGCATGTGTGTGTCTGGTGGTTCTGCAGGCAGGGGCAGGGAGGATGTCTTCAGTGCTTCAGTAAGCCCTGCAGAGCCCATTTCAGCACTTCATTGCACAGTCCGAGGGCGCAAGACTCAGCTCTCCTTTGCCCAGGCCATGTCTCTGCTCTGAAGCAAAGCCTTTGCACCCACGGGCTCGGGGACACTTGGTACCAGGTTGCCTTATGGCCAGGCAGAGCTGGGCTGGTGCCACAGCTGGGGGGCTTCAGCCCAGATGTGCAGCAGTGCTTTCATGTTACGACAAGGGGTTTCCTCAGACTCTTGGTTTTTAATGAGCCTGGCAGTTTCCAAAGACAGACGAGACCCTTGTGTCTGACCAAGCTGCCCACGACCTGTGCTTTGGCAGCCCACTGTATCCGAGGGTGACTCTACCAACCTATCCAGGAACCCCGCTGACAGCATCATTGAGTCAGAGCCCTTAAAACACCTACTCACATCTCCAGAGACTTATAGGAAATGAGCTTCAGCTGAAGATTTTTATTATGCAAGTTTGTGACAGAGCAAGGTTCAAAGAATGCCAGTAATGGTAGGCTGACTGCAAAACACGCTTAAAGCAACACACTGAGCAACAGCTACCGTGAGTTAGTGCTAGCATAAAGTTCTTACCCTATAGGCGTCCCTAGGGGGAACGACAGGTTCAGCCCATCCACTGATCCCAGAAGTTCCCATGGAGTCTCCACTCACTTATCCCCTCATTGTCCACTTTGACACTTCATAGCACGTTGCTTATTCATTTACCTACATGGGATAGGTTACAAGTTTCTCACTCGTGAGGTACGTTAGTGCTCACCCTCAGGCAGCACCACGGAAGGCTTTCACTGACTGCACACGCTCCCCAAGCGGGGTTTTGCCCGCGTTTGAGGGCTGTTTGACATGGAGGTTGCAATCTGTCACTACCACAGTTACCTTTGTCTTACTATTGGCTGGGGGGTTTTTGGTTTGTGTTTTTAGGTGTTTTTGGTTTTGTTTTTTTTTTTTTTTTATATGTATGAGGGTTGAAAGACCTTACCAGCTTGTCTTCGGCTGTGGCCAGAACTTCCTTGCTTGAATGCTCCTTCCTTTGGCAATGGTGTTCTTTCCACCCCTTGTTCTATGTCACTCATCCTTCCCAAGGTGACTCCCTTGGTCAAGAAGTCCCTTCATTCCCAGAGAGTGGGTCCTCACTTGACCTCACTTTGTTCACAGAGGTGTTTATCAGATAGTGAACCACTGAATCACTGTGGTAATTGAGGAGTTTAGAACACCCGCCACCTCCGGACTTATTTCAGTCCTGGCCCAGTTCATTGTATTGACATTTCGGTGGAGCTTGAGTGACTCCAGTCATTCATATTGTTGTTACTGTTTGGTATCCTGTGCCCAGGGAGGTGTAGTAGGACCTTGGAGGTGGGTAACTTTGGCATGGAGGTGTGCATTGGTATTACAGGGAGATTATTTCATCTGAGGAAAGTCCTATCGCCTCAATGGTTGGCTCAGCAGTGGACAGCCTCTCGTAGCTTCTTATGTGACATCAGCTGTGTGGTACCATCAAGTTTCCCTTCCTGCAGGGAGCACAGCAGAGCTTGACTGTGGGGTCTCCACTTGCTCCACCCTCCACTACTCCCATCAGCAGGTGCTGAGATGGCAGGGTGTGTTGCTTAGGGAGCTGTGGTAGAGTAGATTCCGTCCATGACAACCATCCTAAAAGCGATGCAGTTACTTTAGCCTAGAAATCTTTCTATACTGCTAGGCTTCTGTTGGGTCCCAGTTTTCCCTAATTCCAAAGTAAAGAGTAAATTTCCCAGGGACAATTGAAACAGGAGACACAGAAAAAAGTCCCCTCAACCCCACTCTGTAGTGGGGTGAACTGGGAGTGACAATGCTGGAAAGCCCTTTGATGCCATGAGAACGTTTAATCTTTGATCACCCCAAGTTCCTCTTTCCCCCTTGCCATAAGGCAGGACAGACACCTGCAGAGCCCACAGCATAGTCCCTTGCTCCTTGGAACAGCCTCAGCCAGACCAACCACAGCTCATGAGAGGGACATCCAAAGGTCTTCCAAAAATCAGAAAGGCCTTTTCAGTGTGGTTTTGATGAGGAAAGCTTGAGGGTTTGTTCAGAGAAATCTCCCCTAACTTGTCACAGTCTTTTCCCTATTGGATAGGTCCCCATTCCCAGAGGCAGCAAATGCCCAGTGGCACCTTCATCGCCCAGTTCCTCCTCCTGGCATATGGAGACCCATGGGAGCTGCAGCTCTTGCACTTCTGGCTCTTCCTGAGCACCTGTCCTGGTTTCAACCGGGACAGAGTTAATTTTCTTCTTCAGTATATGATCTGTTTGGGCTATGATGTGAGAACAATGCTGAGAGCACACTCATGTTTTTAGTTGTTGCTGGGTGATGTTTATGCTAAGTCAAGGACTTTTTGGTTCCTTGGGCACTGCCAGCGAGAGGGCTGGAGGGGCACGGGATATTGGGAGGGGACACAGCCAGGACAGGTGACCCAGGGTAGCCAAAGAGGTATTCCATACCATATGACGTCATGCTGAGTATATAAACTGGGGGAAGAGAAGGAAGTTGGGAACATCTGGCATTATGGCGTTTGTCTTCCCGAGTAACCATGGCACGTGATGGAGCCCTGCTGCCCTGGGGATGGCCGAACACCTGCCTGCCCATGGGAAGTGGGGAATGAATTCCTTGCTTTGTTTGCTTGTGCCCGCGGCTTTTTGCTTTGCCTATTAAGTTGTTCTTATCTCAATCCTTGCGTTTTACATTCCTTCCCGATTTTCATCCCGATCCCTCTGGGTGAGGGAGGGGTGAGCAAGTGACTGCGTGGTGCTTGGTTGCCGGCCAGGGTTAAACCACGACACCACCGACCTGGCTGCCCTCATAACCAACGGCCTCGTCATCACTGCCGTCATCAGCTCAACACCCGGATGTATTTCTTCCTCCTCAACCTCTCCCTTCTCGACCCGTGTTCCATCTCCACCACTCTCCCCAAAGCCCCAGAGGACCTTTGGTGCAGCTGAACCTCATGTCCAGGAAGGACAAAGTGCTTTGGAATGTGTCCTTGGCAATGCTACCTGTGATCCAGGAACACTGTGGAAATCATTGGTCTGTTCCTCAACTGCCTCAGCACAGGGATGATAATCAACGGTGCTGGCTAACTGGGGAGGCCCCAGAAGACTGGGGGTTAGTCAAAGTGGTGCCCACCTGCAAGATGGGCAGGAAGGAGGATCTGGAGAACTACAAGCCTGTAAACCCAATCCTTGTGTCAGAGAAGGTCATGGACGACAACTAGGTTGCTCAGGCAAGACTTGCCCTTGTTGAAGCCATGCTGGCTGTGCTGAATTACCTCCCTGCTCACCGTCGGCCTTAGCACAGCTTCTAGGAGGATCTTTTCCATGATCTTCCCAGGCACGGAGCTGATGCTGACAGGTGGCCAGTTCCCAGGGTTCCTCTTTCTACCCTTTTGGAGGATGCGTGCAATGTCTCTCTTTTTCCAGTCACCAAGAACTTCACCTGAGTGACTTGACATTTCCAATAGCATGGAGGGTGGCTTGGCGACTCCATCAGCCAGCTCCCTCAGGACTCAGGCATTCATCTAGTCAGGTCCCACAGACTTACTCATGTTCAGGTTCCCCATGTCTGTTGTTACTGGTTTGCCAGTTGTGTTTGTTGGGGGTGCACATTTAATTTGTCCTTCATTCTCTAAGTGACATGCCTAGACCAGTCCTTCTTCTCCTTCTTCTTTGAGTCCCGTGCCATGTTCAGATCCAGCCACAGTTTGTCCCTCCTGACACATCCCTACGTAACTGGGCAGCATCCCTATACCCTTTGCAGGATCCATGGCCCTCCTTCCACATCCTCTGCAATTCCTGGATGGACCTCTTCAATCGGGTACATCTGACAGTTGACGGGATGTGTCAGGAAGACTCTCAGAGTTTCTGTAATGCAGAGGAGAAGGAGATGCTCCAGAGGAGGGCTTCCTTGCCACACCATCAGGGGAGAAGGCACGGCGGCTCTCTGCTCCCAGGCACAGCTGCAGGGGTGTGAAGTTGCTGCGTGTGGAACAAGGGGTGCCCAAGGCCGGCTGGGCCGAGTGGGTGGTGGGAGACTAGAATTCATGTTGCTGGTTTGGAGCAGGCACTGAGAACCCAGCTCTCGTTAGCACTTTTCTGAGCTGCTCCTTTGGCCCTGCACACACCAGGATGGCCCTGGGCAGTGCCGTGCTGCCAGGAGGGTGCAGAAGGGCAGAGCTGAGCACAGAGCGGGTGGGATGGCTATGTGAGCCCTGAGTAGCTCGGAGGCATGGGGCCAGAGAAGCAGCTCCTGGCAGGGACAGCTCCAGGCAGCAGAGACGTGGGCAGGCAGCAAGAGGGAGCTGCTCCCAGAAACACTGTGGGAGGGGGGATTCAGGCATCTCCCTGCCATCCCCTGCAGGGCAGGCACCTTCCCTGGAGAAAGCCCCTGCTCTTCTTTACCATCAGCATAGCCTCTGCACTTAGAGCCATGGGCTCGGTCGCCTTCTCCGTGGCCTCACCCCAGAAGGGGAGAAATCACCAAATACCCTCCCAGCTGCCCCATCCTGCCTCCACTGGTAGCAGCGCTGCAGCGTTTGTCCATCTTCCCCCCTTCTGTCTCTGCTCCTCGTGCTCTTATCACTCAACTTGGATGCGGCGTGGGACTCAGAAGCACTTGAGAGACCAGCCTGAGGGGTCTTGCCATACAGGTTAGCCTATGGCAGTAAGGTCTCCCAATCGCCTCCTGATACCTAAGCTCCCAGAAGTCCAAAAGAGACACCTCTCACTTCAGGACACCCCACCTTCAGGAGCTGGGTGGCTGCAGGCTGCGCTCCGGAAGGGCACAACTCTCCGGTGGCATCGCTGTGTGATCAGGGAGCCCCATGGAGAAGACACCCCAGGAATGCTGCTGGGTAGCTGTGCACAGGCAGCTGCAATGTGCCCTCTGTGTCCCTGGCTGCAGGGGCAGAGCGGAGATCCTTCTCAGGTATGATGAGGCAGCATGAGGAGTTTGCAGATCGGTACTTGGAAACTGGCTGCCTCTGCTCTCAGCAGCGTCCAGTTCCTTCTCTGGGAAGCACTGGGGGTGATAGTCCTGCAGGTCAAGGAGCTGCCAGCACAGGGCAGCTGAAACCAGGGCGGGTGGACAGACTGGCTGTCCTCAGTCCGCACAAAGGGACTGTCTCTTTGCCTCTCAGGGCCCACCTGATGGCACCTGCAGTGCAGCAGGAATGGCAGTGCCAAAACCACTCCTCAGCTGTGGTGGGGCAACCGGAACAAAATACACAGAGAAAAATCCCCTCAACTCCGCTCCATAGTTGGGTGAACACGGGGTGGCAATGCTGTGAAGCCCTTTGATGCCCTGAGTGTATTTAATCCTAGATCACGCCACGTTCCTATTTCGCTACTGCTGTAGGGAAGGACTGACTCCTGCAGAGCCCACAGCAGAGTATCCTACTCCCTGGAGCACCCTCAGCAAAAACCAACTCATGAGAGATCTAGTAAAGGTCTTCGGGAAAGCAGAGAGGCCTTTTCAGTGGAGTTCCTCTGAGAAATATGTTAGGTTTTGCTCAGCAAAGTCTTGCCTAACCCTTTTCCCTCTCAGACAATCTCTATGCCAGGAAGCACCAGATGCCAAGTGGCAACTCCTTAACCCAGTTCCTCCTCCTGGCATTGGCAGACACGCGGGAGCTGCAGGTCTTGCACTTCTGGCTCTCCTGGGCATCTCCCTGGCTGCCCTCATGGCCAACAGCCTCATCATCACCACTGTACTGTGCAATCACCTCCTCCACACCCCCATGTCCTTCATCCTCATAACCTCTACCTCCTCGACCTGGGCTCCATCCCCACCATTCTCGCCAAAGCCATGCTCAGATTCCTGTACGACCAGAGCCATCTCTTACTGAGGATTTGCTGCCCAGCACTTACTGATTCTCTTTTTCATTTCAGCAGAGTATTTTCTTCTCACTGTGATGGCTTATGACTGCTTATGAGATTTGCCATCTACCTCGCAAACCTGACAGCCTGCAGTTGTGCGTGAGGAGCTCCACAGTGGATGTCATTTCCCTCAGCTTTACAAAACTCTTGTCATGGTCTTCATCAGTGTTCTTCTGCCCAAGCGATGCCATGACACTCTGGGTGCAAACAGAAAGAGATGAGTAAAACACCAGCTGGATGGTCAGGCTGAGAGAGCAGTGGGGAAGGGCTCACACCCCACCTGGAGGCCACTGGGACATACTGGGGCAGTGTGGGCAGCACAGGGGACTCTCCTGCTTACAGTTTAAGAGCTGGAAAGATAATCCAGTGGAGGCAACTCTCACAGTGTCTGTCGGTGGCACCAAACTGAGAGGACCATCCCTGTGCCCTAGGGATGCCATGGAGGGGAACCCTGGCAGGTGGGGTGGCTGCCCTGTCAGGAGCTGCACAGATGCAGGAAGGACCAAGGGCAGAGCCTGCACCTCCCTCGGGTGGACTAACACCCTGCAGCTGCAGGGCCTGGGACCTGCCTGGCTGGGCAGTGTCTGTGCAGAAAAGGCCCTGGTGGTGCTGGGGGACAGAAGGCAAAACACAATCCCAGCCCGTGACCTGGTAGCAGAGGCAGCCAGCCGTGCCCTGGAGCGTATGAAGAGGTGCCTTGACAAGGGAGTGCGGGAAGTGATTGTGTCTCCGTGCTCATCCCTCGTTAGACCCCCTGTCCATGACTGTGTTCATTTTTGGGCCCTGACTGGGGAGGGAAGGAGGGAGGGAGCGGCTGGGTGGCTGCTGGGCATTTGGCCAGTGACAAGCCGTTACAGCAAGGAAGGTGTGTATGTGGGAGGGAGTTCAGGAAGGAAGGGAGGCAGCAGAATGTCCCCAGGACTTGGAGGGCCATGGAGTCATTTCATTGGCCACCCCATTCAGAATGAAGCTGGGAAGTGAGCCTGAAATTCAGAACCAACAAGGTCAATAGACAGGCCAGGCTGTTCCTGTGGTTGTGCCTGGAGACCCGCACACCTACAGCACAGGTTGTGCTGGGGCTGAATCTCCTGCCTGGCTTCAATGGCCTCCCGAAGCCATGGACAAAGCTTTGGGTGGAGGCCCCAGGTGAGGCTGGTCAGGGCCAGGAAGGCCTAGGGATGCTCTCAGGGCCCTGCCCCCATGGGATCCCACCTGCCAGTGCCCTCAGCAGGCCAGGTTCTCCTTCCCTCCTGTCCTGGGCTGTGCTCTGCTGCTCTCCTTCCCCATGTGCCTGGGCATCAGGGACACCACAACTGCACACTAGTAGAAGCAAGGTGGCCCTGGTCTTCAAATCCCTGAGCAGATTGTCCTCTTTGGGGAGTCCCAGGTGCAGATGAGCATCAGAGTGGGTGGCCTGGTTGGTCTGGGGAACTCTCCCACAAAGACCTGGGCTCCTGGCATCCTTGCTTACCTGTGCAGTGATCACCAAGGAGACTGATTCCCCCAGAAGAGACAGGCTCTGTGATCCACAGGTTTCCTCAGGTCATTTCAAGAAGACGTTGTTCATGCCTCACCCTGACTGTATGACCTGTCGCTCTGTCCTGGCTCGGGCTGGCATGGAGTGCATTTTCTTCACAGCAGCCCTTCTGGTGCTGTGCTTTGCATCTCTTCCTAAGGCAGCGCTGACCACACACCAGTGTTTTGGCCACCGCTGCAGAGTAATCACCAAGGCTTCTCTTTCTCACACTCTGCCTGCGCTACAAGGAGACTGGGGGGATGCAAGGAGCTTGGGCAGCTGACCCCCAGTGACCACAGGGATATTGCATATCCCAGGACGTTGTGCTCATCAATAACAGCTCGGGGAAAGGAGGATGAAAAGAGGACATTTGTGGTCATGGCATTTGTCTTCCCGTGTCACTGACAGATTGCTGAAGAGCAGCTTTTCTGGGGATGGCTGAACCCCTGCTGCCCATGGCAAGGAGTGAGCGAATTGCTCATGTTCCTGTCCTTGCACACAAAGCTTTTGCTTCTCCTGTTGAACTGTTATTTTCCTGACCTGTGAGTTTTCTTCTGATCCTCTCCCCCATCACGCTGGGCATGTAAGGGGTCAGTGAGCAACAGATGCTGGGCATTTGCGTGCTGGCCAGTGTCAAACCACAACTAATTCCTCCCTCAGTGCCACCCTGGCTGCTCTCCCCTTTGATCCACACTCAAGCTCTCACCCAACCTCATTGCCTGTCCAATACAAGAGCTCCATGTATCTGAGCTGCCCTGAAATCGCACAGAGCGTCCCCCTCCCCTCATCTTTCCCGTAGGTCTCCCCTACAGACCTTGTGTCTCCATCCCCTACCAAAGGCATGGGAGCTGCCCTGCCCCTCCTCAGCGCTTACGCCACTGATGTCACAGCTCTGTGGTGGCACAGGGGGCTCCTGCTGCCCATGCCCCAGGCGGTGGGCTCTGGGGCCCATGTGGGCTGCAGCACCTCAGGGGTGGCACCAGGGCCAAGGGCAGGCTTGTCACACGGACACCGGTACCCAGGGATGGGAGCCCTTGTGTGGGAGGGGTTTGCTGCCCAGCAGAGGATGCTGGAGCGGGTGGCAGGGGGCAGCAGAAGGATGAAGGACGTTCCCACCACGAGAGCAAGGGCTGCAGTCCCCGAGGCCAGAGGGCAACAGGCCTGGGCTGCGCAGCCCTGGCAGGAGAGGGCTTTGCTCTCCCAGGTGACTCTGTAGCACCCTGCGGCCTGTGCCAGAGCTGAAGCTCGTCTCCAAGATGGGCAAGATGCTGCTGCTGGTGCTGAGAGAGCCCCTGGAGGAGGCCAGCCCGTGATCCAGCCCTCCTGGGGCTATCCTGCTGGTGGCAGGCCGGCCAGAGAGCAGCTCTGCAGAGAAGGACCTTTGGGTGCCGGAGGACAAGCAGCTGAGCAGGAGCCATCGATGCACCCTCATGGCAAAGGCCAATGGCCCCCTGGGCTGCATTAGGAAAAGCATCGCTGGCTGATGGGGGGAGGCGACCCTTCCCCTCCTCTCAGCACTGCTGAGGCCACATCTGGAGTGCCGTGTCCAGGGCTGGGCTTCCCAGAGCAAGGGAGTTGTTGACCTACTAAAGTCCCGCAAAAGGCCACCAAGCTTCTTGAAGGGACTGGAACATGGCTCCCAGGAAGACAGGGTGAGAGATCTACAACTGTTCAGTCTGGAGAAGAAAAGGCTCTGAGAGTCTTATTAATGTATGCAGCTTTCCATGCGAGCCAAGGTTACACTTTTTGAACTGAGGATGTTCAACCACTGCAGGTAGTTGCCAAGAGTGGTTATGGAACGTCCACCCCTTGACATATTCCAAACCTACCGAGCCAAGGCCTTGTACAACCGGCTTGAGCTGGCTGCACGTTTTAAACTAATTGGTTCTTGAAGCTAAGCCTTGCATACTAGGCAATCCCTGATTGGTGGTTAACTACCATCAATTAACCGCAAGGTGTTACCTTTCCTTGGCGCCAAGCTTGGTGCCATCCGTCTCCCACTCCCCTGTGCTCTGTAAACATGCCTCATCATGTTAATTGTTGTCTAGACAAGCTCGAGCACATTCCCCTCAGCTAACTGATTGCCGCGCATGGTCCTAGTTTCCAGACCGCTCCTGCATCTCCCCCTTCCTGTTGCACAAAAGAACCCCTGAAATGGAGCAAAAACATGGCACAAGTAATAGAACAAATAAAAAACCAACTAAGACATATTATCAATGTCAAAATAACCCACTGTCTTTGTTCCATACAGTTTTACACTTTCCCCTTTTTGTTTTTGAACAGCTAGTACCAGGTTTGCCATGTTCTGCAGGGCCCTTGCAAACATGACAGCAACCAAGGCAATAGCAAACAAACAATACTGCCAATTGAGTGAATGGATGCCAAAAAAGGCTGAAATTTTCTCAGATTTTGTTAACATGTTGCTGCAATGGGGCGCCTAAAATCCACACAGCGCATACCATCAAAATCCTCACAGCCATGTCCCTGAACAAACAACAAAAAGCAGTGGCAATTTTGACTCACATTCTGAACTGCCTACCAAACAAGGTGATTTAACTCTTTAATGCTTTCCCTGCTGTTACTCTGGATAAGAGAAGAACCGCTGCGACACGTTCCCATCATAGCCTCCTACTGCATTAGCATCTACAGAAAGACAATTATCGACAAAGTGTAAACAATATCAGCTTCTTTTGGATTAACATTATACATAGATGGACGGGCACACCATACAAGAACTGGTTCAGTCAAAAAGTTCGAAACATCGCATGCCTTCTCTGAACATACCTCTGGGGTCATTCCCCTCATTCCCTCTCTTTTTTTATGCAAAGAGAAACACTTTTACCATAACAGAGAAGCCCCTATTTACATCTCTGAGCCCGGACACAAACCACAGCTGTATGCTCCACCAGGCTCAGGGCAGAAATTGTTCATGTAGTTACTTAGCTCTATATCACTACAAGTATGCAGACACCTATTAAACACTAAATAACCATGTTTATCTTTCCTATTCTCCTTCACAATACCCAGCTGTTCTCTCATCTCTTGTTAGGTCAAATATTCTCATTTTCCTCTCCTACATCTCTCTTCAGACATTCTCTATCCTCCTTTTTTTTGCTTGTTAATTGCGACAAGGCAAAGGTTGTGTGTAGCTGGGTGACCATGACCTGATTTATGTTAGAATCAACTAAACACTGAATACAGGAAAAAAAGGTATGGGAGACGTAAGGCAAACATCAATAAGGTGGTTAAAGATAATTATAATAAATCCTGTAATACTTTTGATCCATGGCCCAAAGTTTCCCAGCCGTGAGAAGAGACCAACGGCATCCCGCCCCTGGCTCTGCTGCAGATCCTTGTTTTAAGGCTTTTGAGTTTTGTATACTTTTGTAAATTAATTCACAGTGGTCACTCAGATTCACGTAACACATCCTACCAAAGTCTTCACACTTGTGTCCCTGTGCTAATAATAAAAATCAATAGCAACTCGGTTCTGTAGCAACATATGATGGACAGAATCAACATCTGTTAATACGCCAGAAAAAAAAAATTAGTATTTTTAGTATTACTTTGTTTAGCAAGCTAGCAGCCTAATTTACTAAGCAAGTTAAGAGCGTGTACTATTCTTACAGAAGAGATTAGAGAAGCAAAAATGTGTTATGCCGCATTCCAGAACTCAGCCTGAGAATTACAGTCTGCTGTGAGTTCTGCGTTACAATCATTTGACACATGTTGGGGTTGCGATTGTGAAAGTTGCCCGTTTACAATTTTCATTGACATTATCACAGCTAGTTGTTTTAAAAGCAACCCTTGAGCTTCCTGAAGTTCGACTTGTTGCAAAATATTCTGAAGCCAATCAATCAAGTTAGTATTAAAGTTAGTGACTCTCTAGGACCCTGCAAGACTGTGGCAAGACTCCCGCACCCTGACTGCTTTAATAGCCATCTCATTCATTTGCAAACAGTCGTCCCTGGCATACCTTGCCTGAGTCACAGAATCGGCACAGTTAATTGCTCCAGCTATCTGCTCATAGTTAACAGCAATTCCCCGATTAAGGTTTTCAGTCAAGGCCACTACAGGTAGCTCACAAAAATCAAATAACCACATCATATACGGTATCAGTTAGTACCATACAAAGCAGTAACTTCCAATCATGCAGTGTGAGTGTATAAGGCTCTGCCATCACTTCAAGAAGGGACATAGCAAATGCATTATAAATCCTCCCTTCCCCCACTGCTTTGCTTAACCCTTTAACAGCCTCGTATTGCACAGGCTGCCACTCTGCAGGTTGATTTGTCTGACAAAATACTGAACATCACTGAACTGATTCCCACTTGCATTCCTGCCACCAATCCCTCACACTCCCTTTCACCCTCCCCAAAAATACAATCAATGCATCAGGAGAGACAAGGGGATGGGGGAAAGGTCTAGCTCTTTTCCAGATCTATAGGACCTGGATCAAAAGGTTTATCAGTGTCAATGGAATCATTCTCCGAGTTGTCCTGTTCCCGTGCTTGGTCCTGTGTTGTGAGGGTCGCTGCAGTCAGTGACAGAAGCTTTGGGGGCAGAGGAGGTGTGGACAGAATCGCCATCGCTGACGGTGTGTTGAGAAGAGTCGCGCTGTCGGTGGAATTTACAGCTTCCTCTGGTTTAGCACCGTTAGTAGAATTAGTCCACCCTTGGCGAAGAGTAGTCAGAATTTGCCACCAAGATGTTAAATGCATTCCCGACACGGAGTTCCCCTCCGCGGCAGCATCATACAATTGGCTGCTGTATGTACACACTTTCATTCTTTCAAAGTCTCTAAAGTTTCTTGGCTGCTCACCTGTCTCGATGAATACAGGTGTTATCCTCGGGGTTTAGGTTGTCCGCCTGGTCCAGCCAGCAAGACGATCGTTCAGCCAAGCCTTTTCCTCCGGAACGCAGCCCTCTTCCACGAGCTGTCTTTTTGTACAGACCAGTTCCGTCCTTATTGTTCCAAGGCTTGGGAACACCACCATAGGGGTCACCATTTGAGGAGACTGAGGCACGGACTCCCGGATCTGACTAGAAGACCCTTTATGAGTCCATATACGTCTCTTTCTGGGGACGAAGCCTGATTCCCCGTTACGGATTTCCCACAGCTCACCTCTCAACTCCGGAGGGATTTCAGGCCGGCTCCTGCTTCCTTTCAGCAGATCATTCAGAGGTCTGTGGGATTCGCTGCATGTCGCTCAGATAGGCGATTCGAGAGCCCTTCACGTTAGATCCTTAAACGCATCACGTCGGGGTCACCAATTTGCGGCGAATGAAGAGACGGGACGCAGCTTGATGCAAGCAAATGTCAATTTATTGTACAGAAGCACGCGTTTTTATACACTTTCAGAAGCTGCGCGTTTTAAACTAATTGGTTCTTGAAGCTAAGCCTTGCATACTAGGCAATCCCTGATTGGTGGTTAACTACCAGCAATTAACCGCAAGGTGTTACCTTTCCTTGGCGCCATCCTTGGTGCCATCCGTCTCCCACTCCCCTGTGCTCTGTAAACATGCCTCATCATGTTAATTGTTGTCTAGACAAGCTCGAGCACATCCCCCTCAGCTAACTGATTGCCGCGCATGGTCCTAGTTTCCAGACCACTCCTGCAGCTGGCCGTGCCTCTCCTAGCGGGTTTCCCTGGGTAATCTCCAGAGGTCCCTTCCAATGTCAACGTTCTCTGTCATTCTCTGAGTTTCAAGGACACAAGCAAGACAGAATGAAATGAACAATGCATACCCTTGACCGCAAAGATAGCAGGGTCTATGGAGAGGACCCACGCTGGAGCAGGGCAGAAGTGTGACGAGGAAGGAGCAGCAGCGGTTTCCTGTGCCATCAACCCTCTTCAACATCCCCCCTACACCTCTCAGGGTGTGCTTGTGTAGGTGAATTGGGATCAATGGAGTAATTTGGCCCTGGGAGAAACTGGGGAATGGTCTTCAATGTTTTGGTCATTGTTTCTCACAATCAACATCTTGTTTTAATTGGCAATGAATGAAATTGATCTTTGGCAAGACAACACATCTTTGGCTATGACAGGGATCGGTAAGTAGTCTCTCTGCCTGTACCTTGACCCAGGAGCATCACTGGTTTATTTTCTCCCTTTGTCCTGTTGAGTCAGGGGAGCAGATGAAGAGCTGGGTGGCTGGCTGGGTGCTGGCCATGGTTAACCCTCCACAGGACCACATCAGGACTGCTGAGCCCACAGTGGGGCTCCCCCGCACAAGAAAGACCCTGCCAGACTGGAGCAAGTCCTGCAGAAGCCAGAAGGATGGTTGGGACCTGGAGCATGTTATGGACAAGGAGAGGCTGAGAAACTGGGGTTTATTTGAGATAACATCGAGAGTGAAAGACTGGACCCAGGCCAGTTGGTGGGATCTCCGTCAGTGGTTTACTTCACTATTTCTCAAAGCAAAGCCGTGAGGACATGATCTATTTGGAGATGTCTGACCACAGCCTTGGCTGAGTGGCCAACTGTGGCAAGAGCTATGGGACTTGTGTGTAACCAGTGACAGTAGGAAAGTGGCTCCATTTACATTTAGAGCTGCAATGGAGTTGGGTATCACTGAGCCACTAAGGATGACAGAGCAGACCATGCAGCAAATGTTCCTCGTAGCGACTGGGGTGTACAACAAGCAAAGGAAACGACTGATGCTTAGGACATCTTGGGGCACCTGGGGCAGCTTCCCCTGGGTATCCAGGGAACATGGCACTGAGCAGAGCCCTGTGTCCCACCCGATCACTGCCTTGCTTCCTTCACCATGACCCAAGGATTTGCACCAGGACACCCTGCCATGTGCCCCCACCCTGTTATTTGCCCCAACTTTGCACACTCACACAGCTGAGCTCTACACTGGTGCTTTACTCTCTGGGGAACTTGATAGATATCTTCACTACACAAGCCCCTTAAATTACAGAGATGTGACACAGGAGTCCAGCTGCACCATCCTGGATGCAAACGTACAAAAGCCTCTGGGTCAGGCAGGCTGGGTTCATTCCTTTGAGGAAGTGGAGTGCATGCAAACACTCTAGGAGAAACACAATCGTGACATTAAAAGTGCTAAATGCACAGGATGTTCCAGAGATGACCAGGAGACAACTTGTGAAGAGATTCAGGCAGTTCAGTGCTGCTGAGAGACACCTGACTGCATCAGCTTCTTCAGTGCGTCCTTCAGCTCCTGGTTCCTCATGCTGTAGATGAGGGGGTTCACTGCTGGAGGCACCACCAAGTACAGGACTGCCACCACCAGGTCCAGGGATGGGGAGGAGATGGAGGGGGGTTTCAGGTGGGCAAACATGCCAGTGCTGAGAAAGGGAGATCACGGCCAGGTGAGGGAGGCACGTGGAAAAGGCTTTGTGCCGTCCCTGCTCAGAGGGGATCCTCAGCACAGCCCTGAAGATCTGCACATAGGACAGAACAATAAAAACAAAACAGCCAAAGAATAAAGAGGCACCAGACACAATAAGCCCCACTTCCCTGAGGTAGGTGTGTGAGCAGGAGAGCTTGAGGATCTGTGGGATTTCACAGAAGACCTGTCCCAGGGCATTGCCTTGGCAGAGCGGCAGTGACAGTGTATTGGCCGTGTGCAGCGCAGCATAGAGAAACCCACTGGCCCAGGCAGCTGCTGCCATGTGGACACAAGCTCTGCTGCCCAGCAGGGTCCCGTAGTGCAGGGGCTGGCAGATGGCCACGTAGCGGTCATAGGCCATGACGGTGAGGAGAGAACACTCCGCTGAAAGGAAAAAGACAATCAGGAAGAGCTGTGCAGCACATCCTGAGTAGATGTCCCTGGTGTCCCAGAGGGAGTTGGCCATGGCTTTGGGGAGAGTGGTGGAGATGGAGCCCAGGTCGATGAGAGAGAGGTTGAGTAGGAAGAAGTACATGGGGGTTTGCAGGTGGTGGTCGCACACTACTGTGATGATGATGAGGCCATTGGCCATGAGGGCAGCCAGGTAGATGCCCAGGGAGAGCCAGAAGTGCAAGAGCTGCAGCTCCCGCGTGTCTGCAAATGCCAGGAGGAGGAACTGGGAGATGGAGCTGCTGTTGGACATCTGCTGCCTCTGGGCATGGGAACCTGCTCAAGGAGGAAAAGTAGTGACAAGTCAGGCAATTCTTCTGTTAAGGCAAGTGAAAGCCGTTTCTCCTAGATGCGCCCCCGCTGCCCCATGTCCCCCCCTCTGCCGTTCCTAGGAGAGCTCCCTTCCGAGCCGTGGCTGGAGCTGTGCTGAGTGCTGGCCGAGTGTGCTGTGAGGAGCAGGGGCTGTGCCCGCTGGCTGCCCAGCAGTGAGCCCTGCTCTGCAGCAGGGGCTTCATGGGAACCGTGGGGGCAGGGGCCAGTCCTGGCCTTGCACTGGCTCAGCCCAAACTGCTCCCAGCGCAGAAGGGCCTGTCAGCATCGGCTCTGCCCGTGCTGAGCAACGGCCATGGCCAGAGTCAGGTCAGGAGGGGTTTGTGCCGTGCTCAGGGAGAGCAGGGTGAGTGCTGAGAGGCAAGGGGACTGTCTGTGCCTTAGGGCAGAGGCAGGGACTCTGCTCTCTCCATCCCTCTCCTTCCCAGCTGCCCGGAAATTGCTCCTTTCTTAGATGGAGAGTGATCACACTGCCATGTTACCCTGACAAGCAGCCAGGCACTGCTGAGAGCAGAGGGATCCACTGCAGAGAACAGAATGCCTCATCCCTTACCGAAGGCTCAGCACCACACTGCTATCCAAGGACACCCAGGGCTCACTGTGTGCCCTGGCAGGCACATACATCTTGGGTGGACACCCGAAGTAGGTGGTCAAGTGTCTTGACCATGGCAAGTTCTTGCAGGAGAGTCAGCTCCTTCCCTGGCCTCACAGACTGCATTGCCCACAGCATCATCGGTTAGGGGAAAGCTGGGACACCTCCTTGCCGAGGACATGTCTGCACAGGAGGACCCACAAGGTCTGCGCCTGAGCCGGCAGCTGAAACCCCTATTGCCAGAGAGCCTGTCTGCAATGCCAATAGCATCTGAGCAAGGCCAGGAGAGAGACAAAGGGACACTCGGGAACTCCTTCCCCTTCCCCAGCCCGGCACACCACCTCCCACACAGCAGCAGTGCAGGGCAGTCACCCTCAGGCTGTGCTCAGCGAGAAATGGCACCGTGGCAGCAGGAGAGATGCACTTCATCCCTCCTGCTGCTCTGCTGGACCAGGAGCTGTTGAAACACATGAAACCCACGGTCTAAAGGCTGTGCTGGGTGGGAGAGGAGAGCAGAGGTGTGTTGCTCAGGGAAGGCACCTGCACGGCAGACCATGGCCAGGAGGTGCCCCCATCTGCCCTGCATCAGGGTCCCCCTCAGCATCTCCCCCCCCTCCCTGCCCAGGGCTCTGCTGCCTGCAGCTGTCCCTGCCAGCAGCTCTTTCTCTGGCCCCAGGGCTCTTCCCTGCCAGCGCTCACAGAGCCCAGCTCAGCCCCTCTGTGCTTTTGATTGTGTCCTTGACAATGGACATCCCGTGATGCAGGGACACTTTGAAAATCATTGGTCTGTTTCTCTATTGCCTCACCACAGGGGTGACTTTCAACAGTGCTGGCTAACTGGGGAGGTCCAAGAAGGCTGAATGTTAGTCAAGTGCTGCCCACCTACAAGAAGGGTAGGAGGGAGGTTCGGGATAACCAGGAGGTCAGGACCAGCCAGCATGGATGTATGAAAGGCAGGTCCTGCCTGAGGAATCTGATCTCCTGCTGGGACAAAATGACCTGCCTAGTGGATGAGGGAAAGGCTGTGGATGCTGTCTACCTGGACCTTAGGAAAGCCTTTTGGCTGCATCTCCCACTGCATTCTCCTGGAGAAACTGGCTGCTCATGGCTTTGGTGGGTGTTCTCCACGCTGGTTTTGAGCTGGCTGGACAGCCAGGCCCCAAGAGGGGGAGTAAATGGAGTGAATTCAGGTGACAACAGCCCATAAGGAGTGGTGTTCCCCAGGGCTCAGTGTTGGGGCCAGTCCTGCTTCAGAACTTTATTAATGATCTGGCTTGAGTGCACCCTCAGTGAGTTTGCATACAACACCAAATTGAGTGGCAGTGTTGATCTCCATGAGGGCAGTAAACCTCTGCAGAGGGATCTGCACTGGTTGGATCATTTGGATGAGTCCACTTGTATGAAGTTCAACCAGGAGAAGTGCCAGTTCTGTACGTGGGTCACAACAGCCCCCCACAACGCTACAGGCTTGGGCCAGAGTGGCTGGAAGGCAGCCTGGTGGGGAAGTACCCTGAGGGTGCAGGTTGGCAGATGGTTGAGCAAGAGCCAGCAGTGTGCCCGGGTGGCCAAGAAGGCCCATATCATCGTGTCTGCTATCAGAAACAGTGTGGCCAGCAGGACCAGGGCAGTGATGGACCCCCCTGTACTCGGCACTGCTGAAGCCACACCTTGAACACTGTGTTTCCATTTTGGGCCGCTCACTTCAACAGTAATGTTGAGGTGGTTTAGTATGTCCAGAGAAGGGCAACAAAGGTGGTGAAGGGTCTGGAGCCCTGCACTGTTGAAGAGCACCTGAGGGGACTTAGGTTGTACAGTGTGGAGAAGAGGAACCACAGGGGAGATCTTTCTGCCTGAAAGGATGTTGTAGACTTGAAAGGTTGGGTTGTAGACCTGAAAGGTGGGGTAGGTCTCTTCTCCCAGGTAAGAAGTGACAGAACAAGAGGAATATGCCTCAATTTACACCAAGAGAGCTTTAGATTGGATATGAGGAAAAACATCTTCACTGCAAGGATGGTCAGGCATTGGAACAGGCTGCCCAGGGAGCTGGTGGAATCACCAGCCCTGGAGGTGTTTCAAAAGTACATAGATGCAGTGCTTCGGGACATGATTTAGTGATGGGATTGGCCGTCCTGTGGTAACGGTTGGATTTGATTCTCTTTAAGGTCTTTTTCAACCTAAATGATTCTCTGTTCCTATGCCTCTATGATATTGCAAGCCTAGCTAGACCAGTTACTGAGCAAGTTGCTCTAGCTGACCCTGCCTCAGTTGGAGGGCTGGATTCGATGATCTCCAGCGGTCAGTCCAACCTGGAAAAAAAAGCCATATATATGAAAGATCATATATCATGTGTATGTCAACAGAACTATGGAAGTTCATGTGAAGAATATTTCTCCATAGAAATGGCCTGTGGGAAATGCATTTGAGAAATCTGAAAGAAACAAGGCTGCTTTTCTGTGGCCAGGTCATGGGTGAGAATGAGGGTGACAGAGGGGTGTGTTATGAGGAGGACAGCTGATTCTCAGGAACTCCTCATGCAGGAGGACATGCCTGGCTGTGAAGGGGCCTGTGAGGTCAGTTCTGTCTCTGGAGGTGACAGGCCGGCAACAGGAACATGGCTGGGAAAGTCCTTCTGCCAAGCTACAGCATAGGACCTCTCCAGGAAAAGGGCTGGGGTACAGGCTGTCATGTCCATTTTGCCTGTGGACATGAGAGGACAGCAGCAGGCATGTGGCTTGGTCACGTCTCTGGGAGAAGCTGAAAGGCCAGCAGCAGCCATTTGGTTTAGAAGACCATGTGGAGGTGACTTCACTTTTTTGAGGGGAAAGACCACCAAAAATAGCTTTTGAGTTAGGTTCCCTGCTTGGAGGGCAGTTCCTGAGGTGGTAAAGCTTTCCTGGGTAGTGGGAAAAAAGAGGAGAGGGGAAAAGATTTCACAAAGTGTAATGTTGCAAATGGAGAGTGGCTATCGGGAGGAAGAACTGTCACTCTAGGGGTCCTGCTGCGGTGCAAGAGCTCAGCCAGAGGGAGCCTGGATCAGCCCATGGCTTTGTGTTTCAAGGAACAGCCGGTGAGAGTGGAGGTACCTCAGCGAAGGTATGGCAATGTTGGCGTGGGAGCAAGGCAGGGCAGCGAGATGGTGCCTGCAGCCTGCAGGGAAACAGGGGCAGGGCTCCAACCATGTAGGACAGCCTGTGGTGAAGAGGGCAGAGGGCACTGTCAAGGCTGGAAGGCACCAGTAGAACCCAGGTCTGTGTCCCCTTGGCTGTGGCAGCTGTCTCTGCCTCTGAGGGCCATGACAAGACATGATGTCCTCACGGCACGGGGGCATCGTTGCCTCCTTGCAGCCCCATGGGGAAGCTGGAAGTCGCTGTGCCATTGCTGTCCTTCACTGGGCACCTTCCATGGTCCCCAGGAAGAGCCCTGAGCCCTCTGTGAGGGACAGCACCCACCTCCCCACAGGCTGCAGGTCACGCCTTGGCCTTTCTGCTTCATCAAGCAAGCCAAGGCTTTGCTCAGCAGCAGAGCTGCCTGCACAGAGCCTTTGCCTTCCTGCACTCACAGCCTCCAAGGATGGGCTCTAACAAGGCCATGGGGAGGCTTTCTCAGGCATGGCCCTCAGTGGGGCCCATTAACGCTTCCAGGGACTGTGGGCTTTGCTCCGGACTTGGTGTTCTTGAGAGGTTTCTTCAGGCTCCTCTGAACACCTGAAGTCCAGAGCACCACAGACACCCTGGGCTCATGACGAGGGAGAACGCCCTGACGAGCCCTGTCTCCTCCATCAGGGACATCTGGTCTTCAAGTTTGGCTCCTACGCTTAATGAGATAAGTTTCAGCCGTACAGTGAAAGAGAAAGGCAGGTAATGAGCACTTTGGGGAAATGATAGAAGGCTTTTCCAATTACTATTGATGCACAGTGTCTCCTGAGGAGGTGCGGACAAGTAGGAAAAGCAGTCCCTGGAGCTAATAACTGCGTGGACAGCCTTGCTCCCCAGCTCTCCAGCCTCAATATTTTTGTCTTCAGCCCCATGAGACTTACATCACTTTACATCAGATCTTCAACCAACTCTGCAGCTGAATATAGCAAATTCTTGGCTATAATTATTGCCTGCTTTCCTTAGAGAACAGGGTGTAAGCAGGAATAAAAGAGGGATTAATTATCGTGTGTGTGTGTGGGGGGGGGGAGTGGGATAGAAATTAATAAATAAAAAATACATTTCTCAGCTGTATAATTGTTAGTTCAAGCAAATCCCCATGAAGTCTATTGCCACTACTGAAGAGTTGCCCATAGGGAATATTAGAGACACTACTGAAAGACAGTCCAAATTTTCCTCTCTGAACCTTAAAGCACAAGCTACATAGGTAAAATGGATTGGAGCGATCAAAGAGAAAGAGGAGAAAGGCATCTGGAGATGAACTTCTTAATCCATAGCTGTAAATCAGGAAACCAGGACGCCAGGCTATTCCAAATGTCTTCAATTTCATAGAAGGTGCAAACGTTCTGGAACTCACGACAAATAATAGGATGTGTTCAAATTTTTTTTACACATATATCTGTAGAATTTCTCCCACTTTGATCTACGTAGATGCAACAACTGGTATTAAGAAGAGCACAGACTCTGCCTTCAGACGCCACCTTCATATCTAACGCCATTCCATTTTGCACAGCTATAGGGGCTATTTCTCACACTTCTTCCTGCAAAGCCTTCATGGCACCTGCAGGGTCCTTGGCCATCTCTTCCATTGCTGTGCATCTCTTTATCACTGCCTTCTCCAATTCAGGAACCGCTAACCAAGGAGTAACCAAGGCCACAAGCAGGCTGATGATCTGGGCTATCATTATGACACCCATTACATCTGAGAAGCTCATAGGCCACTAGGAGGCACGTGGCCATGAAGGCGAGCTTGAGGTCCCTGGAGTGTCCAGTTCCCTTGTGGGATTGGCCATCAGCAGCCCAGCTGGTTATGGCTGCAGTAAGAAAGGCACTTGGACTCTGAGACAAAGTGTCATTTCAATTGGCCTTGGCTAGAGCCAACTCTCTACACACAGAGACAATCGTGTCAGCTGTATGCCGTCCCTTCCGAGGCCGGGAACACGGAGTTTCCAGCGTTGGGAGAGCGGTGCAGCAAGTTGTGCAGATCCTGCCTGCAGAAGGGTTATCCCACACTGCTCCCGTCAGCTCTTGAAGTGTTTTCTGCCAGGGAAACCCATTCTAGTCATCACTTCTCGTGTTCTAAGAGGAGATGTTCACTTGGGAGTTGGTAACTGCAGCCTCAGACAAAGGTAAGGGCGTGCGGTTGGCCATTCACCAGCAGCTTCCTGCAGATTTCTTCTTCCAGTATGGCTTATTCTGCAACCCAGGGGCACACTCAGCACAGCTCAGCCTGAAGGCCAAGAGGTACGTGGAGCACAGCACAGGCCTGCTCAGGTTTTCTGTGACACTCATCACTAACTCCTCCATGTGCAAAGGGCTTCTGCTCAGATTCTCTCAACCTCCTGATGAAGGTTAGAAGGAGAACGACATCTCCTTTAGACCGCTAGAGAAAGGGAACTTTACTTGAAGGCCTTGGTTGAAGGGAAAGTGGAAGATGATCTGCAGGAGCGGGCTGGAAATTAGGACCATGCATGGCAATCAGTTAGCTGAAGGGAATGTGCTAGAGCTTGTAGGTCACTAACCCTGGGAAGACAAGGAGTGTGAATAGACACAACAATTAACATGATGAGCCATGCTGAGAGAGCATAGGGGAGTGGGGGACGGATGCCGTGAAGGAAGGGTAACACCCTGCTGTTAATTGCTGGTAGTTAACCATCAGTCGGGGACTGCCTAGTATGCAAGGCTTAGCTTCAGGAACCAATCTGTTTAAAACGCGCAGCTTCAGGAACCAACTGTTTAAAACGTGCAGCTTCAAGAACCAATCTTTTTAAAACGCGCAGCTTCTGAAAGTGTATATAAACTCGTGCTTCTGTACAATAAATTGACATTTGCTTGTATCACCCTGCCTCCCGTCTCTCCATCGCAGCAATGATCCCTGACCAACATGGCACAAATGCTTTGCTGGACTTGTTTTGAACAGAAAGACAAGGCAGGAATGGTGAAAAATGTGGACAGCACCTTTCTGTCAAGTATGGGTGACGCTGGTAAAGTAGAAATCAAGGGCAAGTCAACAAGACAAACTGTAGCAGGGCTGAGTAGAGAGGAGAGATCACCTCCACCAACCCTTGGGCAGTGCTCTTCCTAATGCAGCCCTGGATGCCATGGGCCTTATTTGAAAGGTGCAAAGCCCGGAGAAGAGGAGGCTTTGGGGACACCTAATAACAGCCTTCCCATATCTTCTTGGGCCATATCAGCAAGAAAAGGCAGCCAGGTTCTTGCCTGTTGTGCGTGATGGGAGGATGAGAGCCAATGGGCATCAGCTGAAACAAGGGAAGACAATGTCCTTCCCCATGAAGACGGTCAAGCAGTGGAGCAGATGTCCCACAGAGCTTGTGCCATGTCCATCCTTGGAGCTTTTCAAGCCCCACTTGAAGGAAAGTGTGAGCTACTTGCTTCAACCCCATAACTGATCGTTCTCTAAGCAGCATGTAGGCCTGGACACCTCCTGAGGTCCCTTCCAGCATGAATGATTCTGGATCTCCATCCACCATGGATCTTGCCTTCGTGATGGCAGGGAAATCACTCAGGTTTCCAGCGGCTGTTGAAGCCAATCAGAAAGTTGGTCAGATGACCTGCGATGTTCTTTTCCCACTCCAAGCTTTGCTGCTCAGATGCAGGGCTGCTTGGCTGGTTCCTATGGATTCCTATTCTTCACCCTTTCCTAACTTTTCCCTCCTTTCCCACGCACAATTGCTTCTCGTTGACCACCCCTGTATCCTCCCATGCAAGCAGCTCACCTCTCCTTTCCCTTTCCTCCCTGGCCATTGGCTGTCCTCCTTTGGTGATTCTTTGGAGGTTTTCACCATAGGTGGCCACCCAGACAAGGGATTCATCATCCCCCTTGACTCAGCATCATCCCCCTTGACACAGCACCGTTGTGGCCACATCCAGGTTATCTGTGCCTGGGCTTTGAGGTTTCTCATTCTGGAGGAATGGGGGAAAAGTGGAGAGGCTGTGGAGGATACCTGCCTGGATTGAGTTTGGTGCCTGTGGAGAGAGACTGAAGGTCCTGGGCTTCTTGATACTGGCAAAGTGGAGCCTCAGGGCACCACAGTAACAGCATGCACCTGCTTGAAGGGGGGTGTCAGAGATAAGGGAGTGATTCCTGATAGTGACAGGAAGAGAAAACCTCCGCAAAGTGCTGCTTGGAAGGGTAAGATTGGATGTGAGGAAAAAGAAATGTCCCTCTGAGGGTTGCCCTCTGATGCCAGAGTTCACCCAGAGGGAGCCTGGATCGTCCCATGGCTTTGAGTTTCAAGGAGCAAGCAGGGATGAGGGGAGAAACTGCAGAAAAGGCAGATAAATGCAGGTGTGAGGGCTGGGTGGGAAAGCAAGGAAGATGCCAACCCCCAGAGTGGAAAGAGGTGCCACATGGACAGTGTAGGGCAACTTGCAGTGGAGATGGCCCAGGGCTGCAGCGAGGCTGAATGGCCCCACAGCGGGATGAGGCCTCTGTCCCCCTGGCAATGGCAGCTGCCTCTCCCACCAAGGCCTGTGACATAGAACTTGATTTGGAGGGTCTTATGTTCTGCCCTCCAAGAGCCTGGGGGTCAGGGCTTGGTCTTTCTGCTTCATAAAAAAATCCAAATGTGTTTTGCAGCATTACAGCCACCGACACAGTACCTTTGCCTGCCTGCAGGTCTGGCCTCTAATTAGCTACTCTAACGAGTCCATGGGGACGCTTTGTCAGCAATGGCCCTCAGCGGGACCCATCAATGTTTGAAGGTATTTTCAGTGCTGCTTCTGACTTACATTCCTTCAGTGGTTGGTTCAGTCTGCTCTCAGTAGCTCAGGTTCATGGCAGGAGCCCCCAAGGCCCTAATGAGGTATTTGCCTTTTCTCATTTCCTTCAAGTCTTGAAGACCTGTGCAGCTAATTGAATCTGTTCCATTCATGTAGATAAGAGAGAGGATTTCAAAGTGCACTTCAAAATAATTATTTTTCATTTCATAGGTTGTATTTTGCTACTTTTTAGGCTAGAGGGGAGGTTCTAGCAGCAATCTCCAAGTGATAATGATGCAGAGGGTCTCCTCATCAGGTCTGGACTGGTAGGAAATGCAGTCGCTTGAGGTCTAACACCAGATGGACAACCTTGCTCTGAATGTCCCCAAGACCACCCTTTTTCTCATTGTCCCCTGGGACTCACATCCCTTCTCCTTACGTCAGACTTCTCCCCTCAATTCTGCAGGTGGGTGCTGCAGCTCCTTTGCACCATCCCCACCAATTTGCCTTAGAGGACAGGCTGCACACAGGTGCAGAAGAATTATTCAAATCTGCAAGCAATGTGAAGAATGATCAAATGTCATAAATAAGCCAACACCCTCCACAAGCAGGTGCCATGTCCAAGCTGTCTCTGATGAGGTGCCTTTCTGCAAGGGACACTCTCATGAGAAATCTTTTAGGTGCTAGATACAGAAATATAGATCTAAAGACAAGGGAAGAGTTGGGTAAGGAGACAGTTTGGCTGTGGGGAGACATGCAAGCTTTTCCTTCCTGAAGTAAAAACAGCAGCACAGGTGAGACGTACCTAAAAGACCAAAGAATAAAGGGAGGAGAAAACAGGTGAATAACTGAAAGAGCCTTTGCTGAGACAGTCTGCTGAAAAGATGACTTCAGAAGTCGTCACTGTCTCCTGCTCAGGTACAAATATGTTAAAGATGAGAGAAAATAGGGGCGTGGTATAACTAATAACAATGGTGAAGTTCTGGTATAAAATCAGTATTTCCTTGAAGTATCGCTTTTGAAAGCTCCTTGAATTGGCAGAGGTCACTTGTGAGAAAGGACAAGTAAGTGTTGCAACTGTCTTGGAAGGAGTCCGTAAGTGCAGCTCGGGGAACCACAGGCTGCACGGACCCCCAGTGGTGAGGGGTGTGCCACCAGTTAGAGTCCTCTTGGGTGACATTTCTGGCACCTGAGCGGGTAACTGTCCAGGTGGATTTTCCAAGGGTAAATCCTGCCTCGCCAACCTGACAGCCTGCAGTTGTGCATGAGGAGCTCCACAGTGGATGTCATTTCCCTCAGCTTCAGCAAAACTCTTGTCATGGTCTTCATCAGCGTTCTTCTGCCCAAGCGAGGCCATGACACTCTGGGTGGGAACAGAAAGAGATGAGTAAAACACCAGCTGGATGGTCAGGCTGAGAGAGCAGTGGGGAAGGGCTCACACCCCACCTGGAGGCCACTGGGACATACTGGGGCAGTGTGGGCTGAAGAGGGTCCCAATCAGAAAGTCAGCCAAGTAACGACAATCACACCAATGTGGCTACATATCGTCCTACTTTATTTAGCAACTTTGTCATATTTATACTTCTAATACACTGTTCACGCGGCAGCTGCCTGACAGTCATTGGTTGTCGGTTACGTATTCATGTTACTTGTTGATTGGTTGTCATGCTGCAAGCGCCTAATAAGGATGTGCTAACTTAGCGGTTTTCATATCTTGCTTGGCATCCGGCCTTGTTCTTGTACAATGCTCATTATTCTTTATTCTGCCTATTCAAGGACAGTACAAGATCTTCAAAGGAACTTTGTAATCTGCAGGCCAGGGTTGTCCAACTCCTGCAAGGGGACAGTATGCCCTTGTTCTGCCAAGAATTCCCCTACACATCCCCCTTTTTCTTTCTGGATAACCCAGGCTCTATCAACGATTGATTCTAAATCTTTCTTCAAACAGGACAAAATACAACAAAAGATAACAAGCACAGCAAAGATAATAACAAAAATTTAATCCCTTCCATCAATAAGGTTTTCGACCAGCCAGTGATTCCCCATCCTGTAAGCCAATCGTCATAAGGATTTTCAGTAAAACTGAGTTTCTTCATATTATCTTGTAGTTGGGAAAGCTTTCTGTGAATGGACTCAGAATGATCAGCAAGATTCATACAGCACATTCCCTCAAAACCCTCACAGCCGTGTCCTTGTGCTAATAACAGAAAATCAATGGCAGCTCGATTTTGTATTAAAGCATGTCGTATACTGTCGACATCAGTGGTGAGTCATCTAATACTCTGGAGGTAATGTTAACTTGTTCTCTGTCCAACAAGCCAACTGTCTCAACTGAGTGAGAGCCTTGGCAGAAGCCACTTGTGGTGTAAAGAGTGATGCTAAAATGACAGATGGACGTTCCCACAACTCAACATCATCTGCACATTCAGGTCCCAATTGGTATACACTACGTCTGATGCGTTTAAACTTGTTACTTATGTTAAGCATTTGATGGATACCAGGGGCAAATAATGTTAGTTTGCCAAAGCAGCATGGTCCTCCCGGTGCCCTTGCAGGTACAGCGGGCCAGGCACCATCTCCACAAACGAGGAATACTCCCCGAGGCAACATCTTTGCTTTTTCATTTGTCTCACCAGACCATGAAACAGGCCAAGTCCAATCGTTACAGTAACCGGTGATGTTATAATGCCAGGGGGACCCAGGGGCAATTCAAGGATTATCATTTCTTGTTTTGTGGATCCTAAAATTACCTGAGTCAATGTCTTTCTTGTAAAACCCCCAAAATAAACAGTAGTTTCCCAGCATAGATCCTAAGATGTCAAGCTCCTGAGGTTCCATGCCGGTAACATTCCGGCCCTGAGCAATTTGGAACGCTTGAGCCCCCGAGGGGTTTCTTGGAATACCAAGTGATTGGCACCAATCGGCTTGCACAGACCCACTGTTGATGGTGCAAAAGTCATTTGCTGCTTGGTCGAGGTAGTCGGAGTATATTTTACCTGTTGTCCAGTGCCCAAACTCCTTCATATGGTTTAAAGGGACCCCAATCAAACAGGTATGAAATGGGTCAGATGGGGTAGCTAACGGTAAGCAAAATGAATCTTGCCCTGTCTTGTTGGCCCAGGTAACCCACATGTGCATTTGTGGTTGGACAGGAACCCATGCTGTTCCTTGTGAGGGCATGCTGATGACTCCTATCAGCCCTACAATCAGGTCAAACAATTCCATTATCTCACAATCTTGTTCCCAACTGACAAAACAAGCACCACAAGCCAAGAGCTTGTGTTTTCTTTGTAGCTAAAACAACAGTTAAGTTTTTTGTCAAGGCCCACCAAGAGATAGCTTCTATTCTGCTGTCAATACTTTCTGGCATCCATATTTCTGGAAAATGTTGACTTGGCTTAGGGTTCAAAAATTCCCTACAAGTATTTTCAAAAGTAATATTAGCAAAGCTCTTTTGACAATCTAAGTACAAAGCATAATCATTTCGCAAGCGGCTACAACCTATAACAAAATTCTGTCTACAGTTACCACAACTTAATATTATTGCTGCTCGTTCCCTATAGTTTTCACAAACAGCATTCTTCGTATTACAAGTTTTTTTCAACGCAGCATTACAAGCTCGTGACCCAAATGATTGTCTTCTCGCTGCTGTCAACAGCACGTCTTCTATGGTGGATGGGACTGGCCCAAGCTCTGCACAGAGTTTGTTAAAGACTGGCTGGAGATAAAGCTGTCACCTATATTTTCTCCATTCTTCTGGAGTTGACATGCAGGGCGGACAAATCTGCTAGGGACCCATAGAGGTCCTTTATCTGTGGAAACACAAAAACACCCTCTACCGATGAACAACACTGGACTGGGTCCTTCCCAGTTGCCTGTAGTCATGTTCTTAGAATGAACCTGTAACCCAGGCATGGCCTGTGTTTGACTTCCCTGAATAGCCTGATGATGTATAACAACGGGGGCCCTTCTCTTCCTTCTGTCAGGGACAAATAATTCAATGTAAACAACACCTTGTTTAATCGCTTGGTTACATCAGTCTTTTCTGGCGTCTTTCATGTCACTTAGCTGTTGTCCATGCGGCATCACACTCCATTTGATTGGTCCCAGAGTGGCGCCCACACACTGCTCCCCCCTTGTGCGGGCATCCTGCTTTCTCTCATCTTTCTGTCCAACTCTCTTATCTCTCTGTGAATACAGTTCTTTATCTCTCTTGGCCTTGCATATGTCCTTCACAACACCTGCAGCTTGTTACGGCTTCGGCCTGCTCGGCCTGCTATTACAACAGTTACTTGGTCTGGATTGCTCATTATATGTCTGTTGTCTTCCAGCCACTCCACAAATCCCCTTTTTGTTTTTGAGTGATCCAGACCCCTTTTATCATTCAGTCCATCATTCTCATAAAGCAATTCCACACACAACCCAATATCATTAAAAAGATTACAATGGCAATTAATACCGTTATCCCGTGCAGAAACAAATCTTTTAACCCTCCAGTAATTCCTAAACTCTGTAGCCAGTCCGTTAACCCGTTCTCAATCTTTATGGCTTGTACTTTTTTTTTAATTCAGCAAGCTGCTTATGAATAGAGTTCGAGTGATCAGTCAAATTCATACAACACTTCCCTTAGCGCTGTCCACTATAGGCTATTGTCTACTGTTCATGCTGTTTCCTTATCTTCTACAGGTGACATCACATTCCTCCTTTGTTCTGTCTCATCCTAGTTTCTTATCATACTCCCTCAAAGTTATTTAACTCTTTGCTGCAGGATCAAAGCTGCACATCGTCAAAGCAAGGCCAAAGCTGCACTTTATCTACGTTAAAGCAACCCACTGTCTCTGTTCTGTACAATTCTACAATTCCCCCTTTCTGTTTTTGAACAGCTAGTACCAGGTTTGTCATGCTCTGCAGGGCCCTTGCAAACAGGACGGCAACCAAGGCAACAGCAAACAAACAATACTGCCAACTGTGTGAATGGATGCCAAAAAGGCTGACGTTTTCTCAGACTTTGGTAGCATGTTGCTGCAGTGGGGCACCTAAAATCCATTCAGCACATACCATCAAAATCCTTAGAGCCATGCCCTTGAGCCAACAAGAAAAAGCCAGTAGTTGCTCTGTTTTGTATGTCATAGCGGCAAATTTGACTCAGATTCTTAACTGCCTACCAAACAAGGTGATTTAACTCTTTAATGCTTTCCCTGCTGTTACTTCGGGTAAGAGAAGAACCGCTGCAATACATTCCCATCAATTCCGATAATCAACTGCATCATTACATGATTCATCCAAAGTTATATTGTGTTTGAGTGCATTATGCTTATCAACATGTTCACGTGTTGATTTATGTGGGTGTCATGGTCCCGTCATAGCCTCCTACTGCACTAGCATCTACATAAAGACAACTATCGACATTCCAAGTGCAAACAATATCAACTTCTTTTGGATTAACTTTATACAGAGGTAATCAATTATCCCAAATATCAAGGCTTTCAGTAAGATTCTTCATTCCCCACATACATTCACTTTTTGCAACAATGTCTGCAAAGTCAGTTTCAAGGAAGGGCACACCAAACAAGGACTGGTTCTGTAAGGAGACCCACACATCAGTTGTTGGGTTGACTGGCGGCAGCAGTGCTCCCACGATCCGGCACGCTAATCTCAGGCCGCACACAGCGAGCAGGTATCCATGGCGGACCTTCATCTGTAGAGACACAAGCATAACCTCTCCCCCAAGTTAACATCCATGCGGTCCTGACCACTGCGCGGTACAAGGGTCTTTTGTGCCTACTAAGAAGCCTTTGTGCTTTGGCTGCTTATTACCAACTGACACAAAGTCAAAATGGGAGACACCGCATGGTCGGCAGAGATTTTCAAAAAGTTCAAAACATCAGCATGCTTTCTCTGAACGTGCCTCTGGGGTCATTCCCTTCATTCCCTCTTTTTTTTTATGTAACCAGAGAGACTTTCCCATAACAGAGAAGCCCTTATTTACATCTCTGAGCCTGGACACAAACCGCAGCTGCATGCACCACCAGGCTCAGGGCAGAAATCATTCAGCAGTTACATAGCTGTATATCACTACACGCATGCAGACACCTATTTATCACTAGATAACTGTGTTTATCTTTCCTACTCTCCTTCACAATGCCCAGCTGTTCTCTCATCTCTTGTTAGGTCAAACATTCTCATTTTCCTCTCCTATATCTCTCTCCAGACATTCTCTATCCTCCTCTTTTTTGCTTGTTAATTCCAAAGAGGCAAAGGGTGTGTGTAGCTGGGTGACCATGACCTGATTTATGTTACAATCAACTAAACACTGAATACAGGAAAAAAGGCACGGGAGTTATAAGGCAAACATCAATAAGGTGATTAAAGATAATTATAATAAATCCTGTAATACTTTTGATCCATGGCCTAAAGTTTCCCAGCCGTGAGAAGACACCAAAGGCATCCCACCACTGGCTCTGCTGCAGATATTTGTTTAAGGCTTTTTAGTTTTGTTTGCTTTTGTGGATTGATTCAGAGTGGTCGCTCAGATTCACATAACATATCCTATCAAAGTCTTCACACTCTTGTCCCCATGCTAATAATAAAAATCAATAGCAACTCGGTTCTGTAGCAACATATGACGGGCAGAACTGACATCTGTTAATAAGCCAGAAAAAATAATATACTTGTAGTATTACTTTCTTTAGCAAGCTAGCAATCAGTGACAGGAGCTTTCGGGGCAGAGGAGGTGTGGACGGAATCGCCATCGTTGGTGGTGTGTTGAGAAGAGTCTCGCTGTTGGTGGAATTTACAGCCTCCTCTGGTTTAGCACTCGTGCTGTTGGTGGAATTTACAGCTTCCTCTGGTTTGGCACCGTTAGTAGAATTAGTCCACACTTGGTGAAGAGTAGTCAGAATTTGCCACCAAGGTGCTAAATGGATTCCTGTCTCGGAGTCCCCTTCCGTGGCAGCATCATACAATCGTCTGCTGACCACTTTCATTTCTTTTAAAGTCTCTAAAATCAACCTCCACATTGTGGAGAATATTGCACTTTCTTCAGAGCCTGACCTAATGTCCTCCCACAGTGCCGCGCTGGTCTTATACCAAGCTGTTAACGCAAAAGCCGCGCTCACTGAGGGGATCAGCCCTCGCTGCCGAGCCCGTGACAGCAACTTCCTCAGGCTTCCCTCATCACAAGATAACCCTCTCTGAGAGAGGATATGTTGGAGGAGCTTCACCACTGCCGCTTCTTCTTTGCTCAGCATGGCCCCCATCTCCTCCCCGACCGCTCCCCTGATCGGGGCAAGATTCCAACGGCTGCGCACGCATCTTCCCAGGCACTGAGGCAGCGCCTGCTATGGCCAGCTTCTTCTGCCCCCTCTGAGCCGCCTCTGCACTCCTGGAAGCATGGACAAGAGGGTCCCTGTTCGGGCGCCACTTGTTGATGCAGTAGGCTCAGACACAACTTATATGACCAATGTGATCAAGTTAGTGCCACGTTATTAATAGACTCACACCAATTTATACTCTACAGCTAAAAATGCACACACTACGCACGCTTTGTTATGTAAAAGGTGATCGGTTAAAACTGCTCGTTCACACGCTCCCACCTCCCAAGTTGTTGGTCCCAGTGCGGTGCCAACACGCTGCTCCCCCCTTGTGCAGGCATCCTGTTGTTATCATCTTTCTGTCCAACTCTCTTACCTCTCTGTGAATACACAGTTTCTTTGTCTCCCTTGGCCTTGCACATGTCCTTCACAACACCTGCAGCTTGTTAGAGCTGCGGCCTGTTATTACAATCAAGTTACTTGGTCTGGATTGCTCATAATATGCCCGTTTTCTTCCAGCCACTCCACATTTTTGGGTCTGTTTTGACTTGCATCACCACAACTGGTGACCCCAACGTGCTGATGTGACCCAATAAGGGGTATCATAAGGAGACCCTGAGACGGTGCCGACATGACCCCGGTAAGGGGTGTCAGGAGCAGATCCTGAGATTGTGACCAGCGGGTTGCTGGGAAGATGGAGCCTGGTGAAGCAGAATAGCGCAGTGGAGCGGCTGCAAGATCCCAGGAGAACGTGACACCAGAAATGTGAGCCAACAGGGACAGCATGGGGACTAATTTAAGGAAGATACCATGGTGCTGTCAGTGTGGAAGTTAGTGTTACAGCAGCGTGGAACTACTTTAGATGGGCTCTGGTTAAGATGTATGTTATTGTGGGCCAAGAGACAAGGAGTAGAAGCATCCGCCATGACTGCTTTTAGTGTGTCGACCTGGGAGAATTTAGGATCGACACTGTTAGAAGCTGCGGCGAAAGGGGACAAAGAGGTGTCGTGGCTTTTGGCTACATGGGCACTGCTTAGTGATGCTGTGGGGGGCTTGAAAAGTCAGCAAGATGTCAGTGGGGGTGTATCAGCCAGACCTCCCCTGGATCACCCTTCAGTCAACAGACAAGAGGGTGAGGTCGTGGGGGAGGGGGAGAATCCGTGCCCCTTACCAGTCACCACGCCTCATTGTCCCAAAGCCCCCAGATCTGCCCAATGGCATCGACCTATGTTTGGTAGTGATTCCGAGGATGAGGACGGCAAGCAGAAACCTCGGCGGACTGATCCCTGCCCCCCTGAGTCCCACCAACATTTATGGCAGCCCACACTCCCTCCTCCCACAGCTGCTTCTCCCCTCCCGCCTGCCCCCTCTGCTCCTCCCCTGCCTACGCAGGGTGGAAATGCCAAAAATCGGGAATCATGTCCAGCTACGACAAGGTTATCAGTCAGAGGCAGTGATGAATGTGGTGGTGGTAGAAATCCAGTATCCAGTGTAATGGTAATGCCACGCGGCCCTCGGCAATTTTGGCAGGCTGTAAAAGATGGGGTACAGAAAGAGGGAAACTGGAATTTAGTAGGACATACAGGTAGACCGCTCCTTGATGTTACTACTCCTTCCACTGTTGCACTGCATGCATGTCCTGTTATAACAGGAGACGTGGCTGCTGGTAATCCCAAGGTTCATACAGCACCTGCTTGGAAAGTAGTGCAGGACTTGCAAAAACCTGTTTCTCAGTACGGGGTGAATTCGTCGGTTACAAAGCAATTGTTACATTTGCTTACCATGGACACTTGGACTCCTTTCGATATTTCTCAGGTGGCGCAGATCATTTTCCAACCTGTGCCACTATCAGTCTCCCACGGCACATGGCGGGCAGCGGTGGAACAGCAAGGGCTGCAGAATATGAACCTTGCACAGGATGATCCCCGGGTTGGTAATGGGCCTGACGTGTTGATGGGTACTGGGCAGTATGCCAGCCCTCAACATCAGGCTCAGTGGTCCACCCTAGTGTTAGATCAAGTCCAAAATAACCAAGTCCATGTTAGTGTTTGTGATATAGACTTTACGGATCAAATATGTGCCTTAGTTTCTACACCTGTGCCTCCTGTTATGATTCCAAAAAATACACGCCTTGCTCAGCTTGTGCTTTTTGAGAGTTTTGTTCCCCAAACAGAGCCTAGATGACGGGTCAATGAAGGATTCACCTCCATTGGAATACCTCAAGTGTCTTGGACACAAGAACCATCTCCACAAGGACCCAACATGACCTGCACTCTGGCGTTGTCGGGAGGCACTCCGGCACAAGTGAAGTTGAGCGGTCTTCTGGATACCGGAGCAGACGCAACTGTCATATCGAGAAAGGACTGGCCACCTCATTGGCCTCTGGTAAATAACGCAGCGGGAGATGTAGGTCGGGGGGGCGTGACTACAAGCTACTTGTCTGTAAAACCTATACAGATCAAAACACAAGAAGGACAGACTGCCTCCGTCCGGCCATACGTTACCACCACAGCACTCACTCTGTGGGGCCGAGATTGTCTAGGACAGTGGGGAGTTTGGATCACCACGGGTTTTTAACTGGGGCCGCTGTACTGCAGGCAGTGAAACAGCCTCCCCTTGGTCTACTTGGCTGACCGACAGACCAGTATGGGTAGGTCAGTGGCCCCTGCCCCAGGAAAAGCTGTGTGCCCGGCATGAATTACTTAAGGAAAAATTAAACACGGGCCACACTGAAGAGTCACATAGCCCGTGGAACAGCCCTGTATTTGTGATGAAAATGATTTCGGGGAAATGGCGATTGCTGCATGACCTGCGTAAAGTCAATGCAGTGGTGGCCCCTGTGGGGGCCTTGCAGCCGGGATTGCCGTCTGCCACCGTGATACCAATGGAGTGGGACATTGTAGTTATTGATCTGTAAGGCTGTATGTTCACCATTCCTTTAGATCCAGAAGACAAAGCAGACAAAGCCAAGTCGGTTGTTGCAGTATGGTTGGATTTGCCTTTGCAGTCTAAGAAAAATTCTGTTGGATGGTCCAATTTTGTCAACTTGATCATAAGAATCTGAAAAAGATGTTTAGAGTTGACTGCAGTGGATCCAACAGCTGTGATTATCCCTGTACAACAATTCAATTTTGAATGGGCGCTGTCAAACGCTACTGCCCTTCAAGTGGCTCTTGCCAGTTTTCAAGGGCAAGTTCAGCACCATCATCCACCTCATCCACTTTTGAAAATGACTGTAGATGTAACTTTGCAGCCACGGCAGCTAAATCAGAGATGCCCAGTCAAAGGTGACACAGTGTTTACGGACAGGTCTGGAAAACCATGAAAAGCCACTGCTGCTTGGAAGCAGGACGGGCAATGGCATTCCCAAATTGTATATTTGGAAGGAACCCTGGAAGTTGAAGAGTTACAAGCTGCGGCCTTGGCATTTCAGTTCTTCCCAGGCACTCTTAATCTTGTTACTGATTCAGCCTATGTGGCAGCCCTCCTTCCCAAGTTGGATATCACTGTCCTTGGCCATGTCAACCATCCCAAACTTTTAGCAGCTTAGACTTTAGGTTGGGAAGGAATTTGGAAACGCCGCTCTCCATTTTATGTTATGCATTTTACAGCTGTTCTTCCCTACCCGTTCTCTAATTGAAGGCAATGCTAGAGCTGATGCTCTAGTTTCTGTGGCTCTGTCACTGCCTGTTCCTGATGCCCACCAGCAGGCCGTGTTAGCCCACCAATTTTATCATCGTATTTGGCAATCCTGGTATCATCAACTTGGCCAAAAGCGTCTCTCTCAGGCTGCTGCATGCAGCATTGTTGCAGCCTGTCCAGACTGTCCAAATGTTACCTCCATACCCAGTCTTGGAGTCAGTCCTAGAGGCCTTCAAGCTTTAAAACTTTGGCAAACAGATGTCAGTCATTACAACGAGTTTGACAGACAAAAATATGTCCATGTTACAATAGGCACATATTCTGCTGCAATGATTGCTACTGCCCACACAGGTGAGACCAGTCGTGAGGTCATTTGGCACTGGCAACGTGCTTCGTCTGTGCTCGGTGTCCCCCTTGAAATCAGAACGGACAATGGACCTGCCTATAGCTCCAAGTCCATCATTCAGTTCCTTTCCCGGTGGGGGATCTCCCACAAATTTGGTATTCCCCATTCCCCCGCGGGCCAAGCCATCGTTGAACGCATGAACAATACTCTCAAATGCCTGCTTGAAACACAAGAAGGGGGAATGAAGGAAATGACCCCAGAGGCACGTTCAGAGAAAGCATGCTGTGTTTTGAACTTTTTGAAAATCTCTGCCAACCATGCGGTGCCTCCCATTGTGCGGCACTTTGTGTCACTTGGTAATAAGCAGCCAAAGCACAAAGGTGTCTTAGCAGGCATGAAAGACCTTGTACTAGGCAGTGGTCAGGACTGCATAGATTGTTACCTTGGGGGAGAGGTTATGCTTGTGTCTTTACAGATGAAGGTCTGCAATGGATACCAGCTCGCTGTGTGCGGCCTGAGATTAGCGTGCTGGATCGTGGGAGCACGGCTGCCACCAGTCAACCCAACAACTGATGTGTGGTCTCCTTAGCACAGCAACTGAACCCATCCCGGTTTGGTGTGTCTCTGGTGCAAGGCAGTCAACCCTCCCACACATGCCTGGTTGGTGTGCCCTTCCTCAAAACTGACTTGCAACGTGTGTTAACAGACATTATTGCACAAAAGCCGAATGTACGATTTCATCAAAGACTTTGAGTAATGAAGGATCTTACTGAAAACCTTGGTATTTGGGATAATAGGTTAACTCTGTATAACGGTAACCCACAAGAAATTGATGTTGTTGGCACATTGAATGCTGATAGTTGTTTTTATGTAGATGCTAATGTACCGGGAGGCCATGATGGCACCATGGCACCCACATAAATCAATATGTGCTCATGCTGATAAGCATAATGTGTTTAAACACAGTATAGCTTTGGATGAAACATGTAATGGTGTAGTTGAGTCATGGAACTGATGGGAACGTATTGCAGCAGCTCTTCTCTTACCCGGAGCAGCAGCAGGGAAAGCATTAAAAGAGTTAAATCACCTTATTTGTTAGGTAGTTAAGAATGCAAATCAAACCTCTAGTGTTTTGGGATTGTTAGCTGATGATTTGCCACCACATGCGATTTTACAAAACAGAGCAGCTATTGAGTTTTTGTTGTTGACTCAGGACATGGCTGTGAGGATCTTGATGGCGTGTACTGCATGGATTTAGGTGCCACATTGCAGCAACATGTTACCAAAACCTGAGAAACTGTCAGGGGTTTTTTGGCATCAATTCACTCAGTTGGCGGTATTGTTTGTTTGCTATTGCCTAGTTTGTGTCATATTTGCCAAGGGCCCTGCAGCGCACAGCACACCTGCCGCAAACAGCACACAGCTGTTCAAAAACAAAATAGGGGAATTGTTGGGGTCTGCAGTCGGTCTGCTAATGAGTTAGTTGACTTTGAAGGCTTAGTCGCGTACCTTTAAGACATCTACAAAAATGTCAGGCATGTAAACAGGATGTGAAAAAACCAGAACTTAAAACCGCAGCATACGGGCGCCTACAGCAACAGCAAACAGCAAGCAAGGAGAAGACATAAAGCCTATCAGCATCTGACACATGTACTGTCTAAGATATATAAGCAATATGTTAAAACAATAAATGCCATTTTAGCCATATTGCCTGAACTCACCCACGCATATACAGTGGTTTTGAGTCTGTCTCGACTTGCGTCACCACACCAACTGTGACAAGAGCTATGGGACTTGTGTGTAACAAGTGTCAGTGCGAACAAGGCTGCCTTTATATTGAAAGTGGCTGCCTTTACATTTAAAATAGGAATGGATCTGGGTCTCACTGAGCCCTGGAGTAGGACAGAGGTGACCATGCAACAGATGTTCCTGATGGGGGCTGGGGTGTAAGACAAAGAAGGGAAAGGAGTGGTGTTAGGGACCTCTTGGGGAATCTGGGGCAGCTTGTGTGGTGTGTCCAGGGGATATGGCACAGAGCAGGCCCCTCAGTCCTTCTCCTTAATTGCCTTGGTTCCTTCACCATGACCCCTAGATCTGCACACCTGCTGTGTGCCCCGACCTGCTGTGTGCCCACACCATGCAGACTCACCCAGCTTAAATCTACACTGGTATTTTCCTCTACCAGGCACTTCCCAGATATCAGTACTGGGAAAAAACTCTTTTATTACATAGATGTGACACAGGAGTCTAGCTGCACCATCCCCCAAAGCACACGTATAAAGGCCTCTGGGTCAAACAGGCTAGGTTCCTGCCTTGAGGAAGTGGACTCCATGCAGGCATTGCAAAACAAACAGGATTGTCACAGATTAAATGCTAAATGCACAGGAAGTTCCAGAGATGACCAGGAAATGCCTTGTGAGGAGATTCAGGCAGTTCAGTGCTGCTGAGAGACACCTGACTGCATCAGCTTCTTCAGTGCGTCCTTCAGCTCCTGGTTCCTCATGCTGTAGATGAGGGGGTTCACTACTGGAGGCACCACCGAGTACAGAACTGACACCACCAGGTCCAGGGATGGGGAGGAGATGGAGCGGGGTTTCAGGTAGGCAAATATGGCAGTGCTGACAAAGAGGGAGACCACGGCCAGGTGAGGGAGGCACGTGGAAAAGGCTTTGTGCCGTCCCTGCTCAGAGGGGATCCTCAGCACAGCCCTGAAGATCTGAACGTAGGACAGCACAATGAAAACGAAACATCCACAGACTAAACAGGAACTAGCCACAATAAGCCCCACTTCCCTGAGGTAGGTGTGTGAGCAGGAGAGCTTGAGGATCTGTGGGATTTCACAGAAGACCTGTCCCAGGGCATTGCCTTGGCAGAGCGGCAGTGACAGTGTATTGGCCGTGTGCAGCGCAGCATTGAGAAACCCACTGGCCCAGGCAGCTGCTGCCATGTGGACACAAGCTCTGCTGCCCAGCAGGGTCTCGTAGTGCAGGGGCTGGCAGATGGCCACGTAGCGGTCATAGGCCATGACGGTGAGGAGAGAACACTCCGCTGAAAGGAAAAAGACAATCAGGAAGAGCTGTGCAGCACATCCAGGGTAGGAGATGTCCCTGGTGTCCCAGAGGGAGTTGGCCATGGCTTTGGGGAGAGTGGTGGAGATGGAGCCTAGGTCGAGGAGGGAGAGGCTGAGGAGGAAGAAGTACATGGGGGTGTGCAGGTGGTGGTCGCAGACTATGGCAGTGATGATGAGTCCGTTGGCCATGAGGGCAGCCAGGTAGATGCCCAGGGAGAGCCAGAAGTGCAAGAGCTGCAGCTCCCGCGTGTCTGCCAATGCCAGGAGGAGGAACTGGGAGATGGAGCTGCTGTTGGACATGTGCTGCCTCTGGGCATATGGTCCTGTCACAGGAGAAAAAGACAGTGATAATTTAGGGGAGACTTCTGCAAGCAAAATCAAAGCCATTTCCCACAGACCATCCCCCCGTCACACACAGACATCCCTCTCTTTCCTCGGAGACCTTCCTGCAGCTGTGTGGCTGCAGCCCTGCTTGGTGCTGGCCGTGTGGGTGATGAAGAGCAGGGCATCTGCCCACGGGCTCTTGACCAGCCAGCCCCACTCTGCAGCAGTGGGTGGGGGCAGGGACCAGTCCTGGTGTTTAACTTTGTCCTCTGAAACCAGTGCCAACGCGGAAGGGCTGGTCAGCGTCTGCAGCGCCAGTGCTAAGGAACGGGAAGGGTGAAGGCATTGTAAGAGAGCTTTAGTTTTTTTCACAGCTCCCCCCCATCTCTCCTGTTGAGTATTTTCACATGTCAGAAAAGCAGAGCATTTTTGCTGCCCTCCGGGGGAACACAGTGAGGTCTGTGAGGCAAGAGGATTGCCTGTGGGTGAGTGCACAGTGAGGGGAGGCGGTCTGTCCATCAGGTTCCCAGTTTCTATGGGCTTGCACCTTCCTGAGATGAATGGTGGCCACACTCCCATGTTACCCTGAAATACCACAAGGCACTGCTGAGAACGGACTGACCCACCACAGACCAGTAAAGGTTGTAGACTTTCATCAGAACTCAGCATCCCACCCACAGCAAAGGATACACAGCTCATTTCACCCACCCCAACAGTGTTTTCTCCATCACAGAAACTCTACGCTTCTATGTGGGGCTTTCAGATCACTAATGGGTGCGAGGGGACAGGTTTCCACTCTGGAGGGCAACTCGCTGCTTGGAAGGGAACTTCAAGGAGGTAGCCAAGTGCCCTAACAAGAGCATCAGGTTCAGGGAGAACCAGCCCCTTGCCCAGCCCCACATAGGGCATTGCCCACAGCCCCACAGCTGAGAGGAAAGCTGGGACACTTGTTCCCATGGACACACCTGCAGGAGAGGACCCACAAGGTCAGAGTGTGACTCTGCAGCTGAAACACCCATCCCCAGAGAGCCTGACAGCAAGAGCTAGAGAATAAAACTAACCCAAAACGGCAGAGAAAGAAGTAAAATTGCACTGATGGTCTAGGTAAGAGTGTCCAGGGCGAGCGAGCCAGGCACTGAGGGCAGCGTTGCCCTTGCCCAGCTCTGCTCGCCACCTCCCACACACCAACACTGCCGGGCAGCTGCTCTCAGCCCCTGTGCTCTGCAGAGGGACCGGGGCACGTGGCTGCAGAGCTGCACCGCGGCTCTGCTGGAGCTCTGGCTGCAGAGGGGGTGGCTCACGCCTCGGGACCCCCAGCCCTGAGGGCAGAGGCTTTGCTGGGGGGAGAGCAGGCCAGGGGGATGCCTCAGAGAAAGGGGTCTGCACTGCACATGGTCAGAGAGAGCTTTCTGATTCTCCCTTCCACAACAATTCTGTCTGAAGTTTCCTTTCATTCCCTGATCATATCGCTTCTGCCAGGAGATTTTCCTTGTGGGAGGTATCTCCCTGTGCCAGGTCTTTCCCCGTCAGAGCTCACAGATCCCATCACAACCTCTGTGCTCTGGCCCTACACAAAGCTGCCTGTCTGCAGGGCACTGGCTGGGCGCAGGTAACTTGTTTGCAGGTAGAATAATGGTCAGGTGAGACTGAGCCTGGTGGATTCAGCAAAGGCAAAGCTCCTTTTGTCCGTGGGAAAGGAGTAACTGAATGCACATAGGAAGACTCAAATAAAACCCTCTGATATTTCAAAGTTACGATTCAGGAGTCTAGGGGACTTGTCATTATTAAGAACTCCTTCATCGTGTATTCCAACACATTCCCCAAGAGTATAGAACGGAAACAGACTCAAGAAAGTACTTTACCTTTACACTAACCTTGCTTTGTACTAATTTTTGAAACCACCAATGGAAAATATTCTGGCAGTGAGCGGAAGCTGTGAGCAGCCCTGAAGCACACAACACCCTCTTAACAACAGATAAGCACTTCCTTGTGTGGGGTCACTCCTTGCACACACAGCTTCTCCCCGCAGCCGCACGGGAGCCCCCGGCAGGCTGAGAGCTGCCCCTGGCAGGCGGCAGAGCCCCTGCCCCAGCACACAGCCCCCTGGGCTGCAGGGACCCTGCTGGCAAGGACAGCCCTGGGCACCCCTGCCTGCACAGCCACCTTCACAGCCCTGCAGCCGGCCCTGGCACAAGGCAGCCCACATGCCCTGGCCCTCCCACGCTGCAGCAGGGAAGCCCTGCTCTGCAGCACACTGGCCTCCTCCACAGCAAAAGGCTCCCACACGGTCCCACAGGCTGGGGGGGCCCCAGCTGCTGCAGACCCGGCTAGGAACTGCAGAGGCATTGCCCTGCAGCCACACACTTACCGGCTCCAGGGCTCTGCAGATTTCTCCAGCAGGGAGCTCTCAGCAGCCCCCCACCAAGGGCTGCTTTTGAGCTCTCCCTGCCTCCCTCCCCTGCCCCTCTGGGCTCCCTCCAGGTGTCCCTGGGGCTGCAGGGGAACCTGCTGGGCAGCAGGATGAGGCAATCCCTCATGGGCCTTGCCTCTCCTGGGGACACACACTTATTTCCAGCAGTGGCAATTCCCTTACTAGAAAAAGTTTTCTGCAGGAGTATCAACTTTTGTTAACCCATTACTAGAGAGGACACCAGGAGAACTGCAGCAAAGGATCCAAGTACTCCTAAAGGAGCGTGTGTGCATGTGTGTGTCTGGTGGTTCTGCAGGCAGGGGCAGGGAGGATGTCTTCAGTGCTTCAGTAAGCCCTGCAGAGCCCATTTCAGCACTTCATTGCACAGTCCGAGGGCTCAAGACTCAGCTCTCCTTTGCCCAGGCCATGTCTCTGCTCTGAAGCAAAGCCTTTGCACCCCCGGGCTCGGGGACACTTGGTACCAGGTTGCCTTATGGCCAGGCAGAGCTGGGCTGGTGCCACAGCTGGGGGGCTTCAGCCCAGATGTGCAGCAGTGCCCTCAGCCAGGCGCCCACGCAGAGGCAGCTGCAGCCCGTCCTGTTGCAGACAGAGCTGTGACACTGAGGGAACCAAGTGCCAAGGCAGGTGGCAGAGCTCAGCACAGCTGCTCGGCAAGGACAGCAGCCTCCAACAGCCCAGGCATCCACCACGCGGTTTAGACCGGTGAGGCAATTCCAGGGCACCCGAAGGAGTGTTCCCTCCTTCAGGAGCAGTCACAGAAGACACAGAGATACTGTGTGGCCGCTGCTGACTTGAGCAAGGGCAGGTGTGGGTACAGCTGAGGTTGTCTCTGCCCTCTTCTCCTCTGCCTTCCCCGGCCAGTTCTCCCAGGCCTCTGTGGCTGCAGGCAGGACTCTGGAGGAGAAGCAGCAGCAGTGGGAGGGGATCAAGTGCCTTGACCTCCGGCAACCTTGAGCGGTCCGTGGGAGCAGAGGGGCGGTATCCCAGGGGGCTGAGCAAGCAGGCTGCTGTCACAGGGAGGCCACTCTCCATCCTCTGGGAAAGGCCATGGGGACGGGGAGAGCTCTCGCAGGGCTGGCAGCACCCACCCATGGCACGCATGGCCAAGGGTTGAGCAGGGGAAGTAAAATTCCCAGAGACTGACCACTAGTGTAATATTTCAAGGTGTATGAATGAGGTGAGTGGGTTGACCAGGAGAGATTGTGCCTGGACATCCTCTCTGCTTTCTGTGAGGAAAGGACAGGATTGCTCGACTTAGACAGAGCAGTGGTCGTCTTTCAGTGGAAGGGAGCATAGCTTTCAAAACCCTCTTCCACAATATTCTGGTGCCACATTAGGATATTTCGGGCCTGCATGAGTAGAGAAGTAGATATTTATTAAATCAGCTGGATCATCAGTCTCTGACATACATGATCAGTGCCTGGTTCTCTGCCTGGAGGCATCCAGGTAGATGGGTGCTGATGGGATCTAACCTGTCACCTTGCCTGTTGAACCTGGAGGAGATGAGAGGGTGTTTTTTCATAGAATTTCTAGATGAAACCACAAGTCACGGTCCACTCAGTGGACTCTTGATGGTTCGTTAACCACGATCTCGAAGCACAAAAAATCAAGGCGACCACGCCAAGGGGTTACGCTTCAATCAAACAGCACAATTTTATTGTTTGCCCGTAAAGCGGCGTGCGATAGGTAGAAAGACAGAAAGTGAATAAAAGGAAAAGTAAAAAGAAAAGGAAAGAGCATTATAGCTACCACCACGGGTCTAAGGCGTCCCTATGGTCCCAGGTCCAGGCAGTGTCCCGCCGCCGGTCCTTCCGATCGTCGTGATCCTTGTTATGACCACAGTTGTGATCCATCTTCTGGACAGCTGTTATGCGGCCTTATTCAATCCCAGGTGGGAGGGGATGGCATAGTACTCCTCGTACCGTGCAGTTCTCCTTCCCAGGGTGTAGTTGTTCCTTTCAGTCCCAGGTTGCAGGGAGCGGCATAGTACTCCTCGTACCGTGCAGTTCTCTTTCCCAGGGTCTTTGTGTCTTGGTGTCCATGAGGACCACATTCCATCTCCAGGTCTCTGTTGGCAATGTTGAGACCATATTGTTCTCTTTAGACCGACTCTTACACCACCCCGTGGCTCAACATTGTTATCAGGACCACGTGGCAGCGATATAATCCTCTGAGAGGGGTAAAAAAGGGCAGGGAAAGAAAAGGGGAAAAGAAAATGACAGACAGGAAAAGAAGGCGAAAATAATCCTCTTTCTTTCAAACAGTTCAAAACAATCAAATGGTATTCATAAAAATGACTAAACATAAATCTGTTTAGGTCTTATACAATTTTCCTTGTGTCAGTAGATTTAGGGATGTCCACATTGGAGGGGATATTCAACAAGATACGTGCATTGATTACAGATGTCAGATACGTCAATTGCTTTACCATTCTCCAATTTAAGACATACAATATCATTGACAAAACAAGACCAATCAAGACCAATATCAAAAGGATGACAATAGGGTGACACAACTTGCTCAAGATGCCAGTAGCAGTCGGTGACCATCCGAAAAGTGTGTCCCACCATCCGTGTTCTGCGTCTTTTCTCACTCTTCTCAAGACACGGTGTATTTCTTCCACATTGTGATGGACAGTTATCAAGGTTTTCTGTCCGTTTTCTCTAACCTTTGCCAGAATCTTGATCAAGTCTTGATGCTGTAACAGTTGTTTTACCAAGGTGAGATTCATTCCAATGGATACAGGCTGCAAATCGTGAATTAGTGTATAATTAGATTTCAAGAGCTGGTGGGATGTGCCTGGGGCTAAATAGGAGAAGTCACATCCAGTGATGTTCATAAAATTGCAAACGCAAGAATTGGAATGATTCTTAGTATCTACAATCACCGTATCTACAGATACAGAATTACAAGCAGTTCTCAAACATGCACAACCCTTGCCAATATATACAAGCACTGTTTCAGGGTTATCGTCAGGACGAATCTCAAAATGGCAGATTCTCTGTGTAGTGTCTAAACAAATGTCCTGAGCTCTGATTGTGTTGCCTTCACAGACAAATCCTTGTTGTTCCTGCACGATACAAGGTTCCAAATCTACAGTTTGCCATTTCTCATCCACCTTTTGGGCCCATACTCTGTGCTCGAAAGGATAGAGTGTGGTTCCCTTCTGGTTCAATCCTAAGGCAATAATGGGGTAGATTACATTTATTGACGCATGTGACATCGTCAGTACAAAAGCGGTGGCAATGTTTGTGGTGGGGTTATAAGTAAAGTTTACCAAATTCCACCAGGATTGGAGTTTCCTCTCAAAATCGGTGGCACGGTCCCAGACTACTTTCCGAATTTCAGTGGGAAAAGTGCCTCCTTCACCTTCTCTAATAATCGAGGCAGCCACTGATTGTATCCATAATTGAGCCTGGATACAACTAAGAGCCAGAGAAAGGTTATTTTGGATTATGCCAAGTGTATCTACAATCAATTTGTGATCTTCCGTATTCACCTTTTCCCATTTTGGTAACACATCTGTTAACTGCCACTGGTTAGTTCCCAGAGCCAATAGGGAAGATTGCAAAGGTTGTTGCAATCCTGCCAGATCATTAGCTGTAGTTGCCGATTTGGTCATTAATATCTCTGAGCCAATGCCATTCAGAAACCCCAATCCTGTTCCCAAAACACCAGTGAGGTCTCTCCGAGTCCGTTTCCCAAAGGTGTCTGTCTCCGCAGCCAGGTTATCCCTCCCTCATAAGAGGGTTTTAGGAAAGGAGAGCAGGCTGGCTGAATATCTGAAACATTAACTTGCATCAACAACTCAACTCGTTTAAGAGACCATTTTGGATTAAACAACTTTTGTTGTTGACCTGTATTTCTGACTATATATGGTCCAATTTCAAAAAGTTTTGGATTGGGTACAGCCATTGGTTGAGTGGTAGGTGTAATGACATCTATTCTGAGTTCCCCCCAGTATTCCGTGTTGTTTATGCCACACATAATCTTATAGGGGTACTGCATTGCAGTCAAATCCAGTCAGCACTCTTGGCTTTGGTTTTTACATGACAAAATAGAACCATGGGGTTCAATTTCATAGCTGTTTGTTGGCACAATAAGGGATTCAGTAATTAATCTGCATCGTATGGAGATGTTGTCACCCTGAGCCACCATAAAAGGGGGTAAAACTTTATTTTTGTCATTCAGCGTGAGGGTCGTGTCCATGCCATGGTGTGTGACTATTGCAACAAGCATCACTGGGGTTTTAGTTACAGCATTTATTTTGAATTTGAAGGTCAGACTCAATAGATCTGATCGGTTTGCCGGATTGCTTCGCCAACTACACACCACATAGACAGGTCTCGTCAAGGTGAGGCTATACCAACAGTCAGTCTTGTCATTTTTACAAGACTTAGAGATCTTAACGTTGTTGGTACATGGATCAAGGGTGGTATAATTGCCGACGTGCTTTTGGCGACAGCACATAATAACGGATTCTTGCTTATCACATTCCCACCCAGCAGCATGACAAAGTTTTGCTGAAATACCGGGGTGAATCCTGGTTGTTAAATTTGGATCCAAAAGATTGCCAGAGACGGTAATTAAAGAGGCCTTTACATAGAGAAGTCCTTCCACTTTTCTGCATCCTACCATAACCTTTTCTCCAATTACTCCAGTTAGAGTTCTGATCCAGTCTTTCCTATCCCACTCCCATTCAAGTGGGGAATAGGCCTTATCATCATACAGTACTACAGTGGCCAAATTTAGAAAGTGATTCTTTGGATACTGCCCTGTAAAAGCAGTATACCCGCCAATAGATTTAGACCAAGGCCATTCAGCACCCTTTTGGTTATGCGTAAGTGGGAAAACACAAACAAGTAGTACCAGTCCAATTTTACTATTAGTCATTTTAAAATTTAGGGCTATGAATTTTCATCTATTTATAGTTCATGTTCTCAGTGTCCCTCGGAGTTCTCCTGTAAAAATAAAACAACAGAGCTTGCCTCCCTGAGGCAAAAAAGAGTCAAAATGATGGGATTATCCAGCGCGTGTTTCTCTTATGTGCCTTTCCCAGGGCATCAAAGGCTTCCCAAGCACATGCATGCAGTGGGGTTTTCAGTACCAGTGGTACGTTTCCCACAGTAGGAAGTGCCACCAGAATGGGTTGTCCTGAGAAGTGAGCTGGGTTCTTTAAATCATTTGGTCCCTTTAATGAAGGAATCAAGGAAGGAGCCGTTGGGCAAAAAGCGGTTATTTTGGGGCATCCGTTTACCCCCCTTCTATCATTTACAGCTTTAACAGCTTCCCACAAGCGGACATCCCAATTTCCCTCATGAGGTTTCAAAAGTCGTTTTAAGAGACCATTGGTCCTTTCTACAGTTCCATTAGCTTGCGGATAATACGGGGTATGAAATACCCATTTAATCCCTTTGCTTCGTGCCCAGTCCTGTACAATTCTGGCAGTAAAGTGAGAACCGTTATCAGATTGTATTTCTTGTGGCTCTGGAAAAGTTCCAAACCATTCATGCAGCGCTTTCACCGTGTTCTCCCCCGTAGCCCTGTTAAAGGCTTCTACTTGGACTAGTCCTGATGTTATTTCCACTCCCACCAGCACAAAATGTTTTCCTCCCGATCTCTTAAAGGGGCCAATAAAATCCACCTGCCAGGCATCCCACAAGCCTTTACCCTCCCTCAAATGCAGAGGGTCATCCTCTAAAGGGTGCTTTTCAAGTCGTCTTCGACATTGTTTGCAGGCTGATATACAGGTTTTACACATATCTCTGGTGACGGGCCAGCCTCAGGCAAGGGGCTTCATGATACAGATCTTTAGCTCCTGTGTGTTTGCGTTTTACATGCAACCATTCTAACAGGTGTTCCCAGTCTTCTACAGTCTGGTCCTTCTGTACAGGAGCTAGCCTTGCTAACTCATCAGCCCGGTTATTCCATTCTCCTGCTGACCCCCCATCTATCTGATGGGAAGCTACCCAACCTACAGCAAAGTTCCCTTGGCTAGCAATACTTGAGATGTCTTGCCATTTTTCCTTTTGCCACACTGGAATCTTATTAACCTGCCATTCGTTTTGCTCCCAGAAAGGAAGCCATTCGGTACATCCCTTAAACACAGCATAAGGATCAGTATAAATGTAAACAGGAGAAGCAGTTTGTGCTTCATGTTGAAAAACGCTCCATACTGCAATTAATTCACCAGCTTGTGCACTACCCTCTCCCTCCGCTATAATTTGCTCATCAGAAGAGGTATGGAGCGCTACTGCTCGGAATTTCCACACTTTTCCTTCTCGTTTGGCAGAAGCATCAGTAAACCAAGCACTAACTGACTGTTCACAGGGAAAAGGAGGGGCCACCTGCATGACTGAGGCAGGTTTATCTTGGCCCTCGTCCAGGCTCGCTACTTCTTGTGTAGCTAGGTTTTTAAAAACTCCTTCAGATACAGAGAAAGTGTTACAGTAGTGCTCAATCTCAGCATACCACTTTCGTACTGAGGCTTTCTGGGCCACCCCGTCAGGGGGAGGGGTCCCAGTAGTGACTGCTTTTATAACTTTAAATGGGCCTCTCAATATAATGCGTTGCTGTCATACGATTTTTCCTACTTCTATGAGAGCCAAGCTAACCACAAACAAACCTTTCTCCCAAACAGTGTATCTTTTCTCAGCATCCCTAAAGCCACGGGAGTAAAATCCCACAGGCCGGGTTGGACCCTCAGGGCCCCGCTGCCATATGTGAACTGACAGTCCTGATAAAGCAAACCCCCACTCCACCTGGAAGGGGTCTGTAGGGTGGATAGGGCCAAGAGCTTGGTGTGCTGCTGCTTCAAAAATTAACAATTGCATAGCCTCTTCCTGAGAAGCAGTCCATTCCCATTTGACCCCTTTTCTTAGCAAATCATAAAGAGGTCTGGCAATGATAGAAAAGTCCGGGATGTGTTTTCTCCAGAACACCAATAATCCGAAGACATGTTGCCGATCCTTTTTCGACTCAGGCATTTTGATCTGTTCTAAGGAAGCAAGGGTATCTGGTGGGATGCATGTCATTCCCCCTTTCCACCAGATTCCTAAGAAATTCGCTTCCTGCGAGGGCTTTTGGACCTTTTCTGAAGGGATCTGCAAACCCAAATTTTCCAAATGTGAAATTATGTTCTGTTGGGTTGCTCCCACATCCTCTATTTCATCTCCCCCAGTTAGGGATATGTGCCACACATACTCTGTTTCGGACTCTTTAGGAAGACGTCCATACTCTCTGCTCAGTTTGGCTAGCTCCGTGGCAGTATATGGTATCTCTTTGGTTGTAATGTGGGGATCATCCTCATCCTCATTCAGATAAGTGTATTTTGCTTTAATTAAGGGTCTCACTTGAGGGTTGTCCACAAAACGTTTTCTCGCCCCCACCAACTCCTTCTGAGAGTATAATGGGTTAATTAGTCGAATACCCTTTTCCTCTACTTCCGGCTCCATTTCACTCAGGACTTCAGTGTATTTAGAGCATGCTGCCTTCAGGGTGGTTTTTAACAAGTGGTTTTCTTCCCTTTCTTTCTCTAATTGTTGTTCTAAGTCATAATTTTCTTCCCTTTCTTTCTCTAATTGTTGTTCTAAGTCATAATTTTCTTCCCTTTCTTTCTCTAATTGTTGTTCTAAGTCATAATTCATTTTTTGCAGAACTTTCACCAAATTTTCAAGGGATTCTATAATTTTGTTTTCATTGCTACATTTTCTAAGGCGATCTTCAATTGCTGCGACCAGGCTAGCTCCTAAAATGGCACAGACTATAGATTTGCCCTTAGCTGATCTAACCTTAGCTTCAGCCTGTAAGGATGTCACTTGGTCCACTACATTCTGCAAGTTTGCCCAATTATCCCGAGCCCAATCTCCTCCGGGTACAGAGGGTCGAGCCCCATACTTTGCCAGAAATGTGTAAAACATGTCCCGATCTTTCATTAACAAAGGATTTTGTTTATCAGCTTTTTCGGCCATTGTTACTACGAAGGGACCAAACCCACTTAGGGGAGGCTAGACTTAGTTGCAAACACACAGCCACTGCTGTGTCGCCCTTCTCTTTCCCAAATGGTTGAAGGGACCAAAAATCTGCTTCAGGAAAGCAGCTTATAGTTACTACAAGGTTGTCCCTTCACTTTCCCGAGCAGAGCAGACAAATACTCTTAACACGAGGGCAACCCCCCTCTATAGCACTTTCCCCCTTTTGCACTTCGAGTTCTTTTAGCTTGATCCCAACAGACAGAGCCCTCAATCGGAGTTTGGAGTGCTAAGGCCTAGGTATGTGTGGTGTGTGGGAAATTCGAGTCACCCCCCTTGCTTTCTGGAGACCTCTCACCCAGGTGGGTGTAGGGCCAGGTGCAGCTAGAATGAAACGTCCTTCCCCTGTTACAAACCACACACAACCTGCACCCCTCTGTCTCTCAGGATCCTGTCCGTCACACCAGTTTAATGTCACGGTCCACTCAGTGGACTCATGATGGTTCGCGAACTATGATCTCAAAGCACAAAAAGTCAAGGTGACCACGCCAAGGGGTTATGCTTCAATCCAACAGCACAATTTTATTGCTTGCCCGTAAAGCGGCGTGCGATAGGTAGAAAGACAGAAAGTGAATAAAAGAAAAAGTAAAAAGAAAAGGAAAGAGGATTACAGCTACCACCACGGGTCCAAGGTGTCCCTATGGTCCCAGGTCCAGGCAGCATCCCGCTGGTCCTTCCAGTCGTCGTGATCCTTGGTGGGGAAGATCTCCAAAGTTCAGTTGCTAAGAAGGCATCTTTTTATGCCAAGCAACACACCTTGCTCCTCCTCTGGTCCATGGACTGCCGCCAGTCTCCGCCCTCTCGAGCCAGGTTATCTTGCTCCAGTGGCGGGTAGCTTCAGACCAGGAGACATGTTCTTGTATTGTTTTCCAGTTCGTTGTTATGACCACAGTTGTGATCCATCTTCTGGACTGAAACCCCAACACATCAGCACTTCTAGTCTGTGGGCAAGTGCTTCAAACACCATCAGAACAAGAGGAACGGGAGACCACGATGCACTACATGGAGTTTCTACCTCAGGTTGACAATTCCCACAGTAAACATCTCCGAAGTACCAGGACAGGATATAAAACAAGAAAAGCATGGCCAAGGGGGAAAGGACTGACAGGCTAGGGTGTTTTTGAGGTTTTTTTGCAGGATATTAGGAGAGTACCAGAGAAGAACTTGTATCAGGGAAAGGATGGGCTCAGGGCTGATTGTGGGCACCTATGAGGCAGCCCTGCACCTGGTGTGAGTTCCTTCAGTGCTCAGGGAACATGCGAGGGCTTTGCCTAACTGAAAAACAGGAATGGGAAGGAAGGACACCACCATTCAGGCTGGTGGGGAACTGGGCAGGTTTCTTGATCAACCTCCTGCACAGAGCAAGGCCAGACCAAGTGACTCAGGGCTTTCCCCAAACAGACTTTGGTCCCTCTCTGGGATAGAGCCAGCACACACTCTGTGAGATACAGATTCCAAAAGATTTAATATGTCCCATCCTGCCACAATTAAAACATCTCCTAGCTTGCCTCCCGTTATTATTTTTACCTTGCACAAGCGGCTTCACTGCAGCTCCTACCGCGGCAGCCATAAAGGCAGTTTTTTCCTGATCAATCATTCTTTCTGCCACCTCCAACAGCTGGACAGCTGATGACCCACACGGCAGGAGGCTTAAAGCTTTCTTAGTTTTCTCATTAGCATTATCATAAGCAAGCATATCAAGAAACTTTGCTTTCATATCCTCATTCAGATCAGGATTAATCATGAGAGCGGCATGCAGTCTGTCTATAAATTTTGGGTAAGATTCTATAGGTCCCTGTTCTATCCCCGTAAATGCTGGTGCTATTTTGTCATCATGGAGGGCAAAAATCGTTTTCAGAGCTAGTTCCTGCATTAATCGTAACACCTTGGGTTGGAATCCCACTTGCCACGCAGGGTTAGCGAAGGGGCTGGCACCTGTAAAGCATTTGGGCATTCACTCCAAACAGCGGATCCCCCTGCTGACGTGGCGTGGCCGCAGCAGCATGACTCGCTGCCTGCCAGCGTTGAAAAAACTGTATCTGCTGACAAGCCGTTAACAAAGCTTGTGCAACCATACGCACATCATATGGAGTTAATAAATTTGCTGTGAAAATATGCTGAATTATTGAGTTAGTATATGGAGATTTAAACCCATATTGTGTTACTGCTAATTCCGCTTCTTTGATTACTTTCCAGTCTAAAGGTTCCCACTCGTTACCCTGTGGTGTTACTATCACAGGAAAGGCCATCGGCCCAAATTGCCCCTCTATAATTGCATCCCAAATGACTCCCCACCATCGACGTGTTGGATTACAATTACCCCCCATGCCTCCCATTGGAACCAGCGGTGGTAACGGTCCCGCTGCTAATGTCTCCCCAGAGCCACTCTCCCCTCCTCCACCCTGTGAAAAAGGATTAATAGAGAAGGGAGATAGTGGCAGTGCTATAGGAACAGGCTGTGCCAATTCTAGCATCCATGTCTCAAGTTGCTCCAATTTTTTCATGAGATCTTGCAGCTGTACATTCTCCAAACCACAGTGACGTTCTGCAGATGCCGATTGGGGTGATGGAGGCGTGGACAGAGGCAGAGGTGGATAGAAGCTGTCCTCTGTCGAGACGTTATGCACGCGTTCCGGGTATTTCTCTCTCCAACATGGACCGGGAGATTCAAGCGGTGGCAGATTCATTTCCTTTGGCTCTTGGCGCTTTAGCCGCACTGCTGCTACACACCATGCATCCCTGTCCTTTCTTTTGGCTTTTGGGAACGAGGCTCCCGAGAATGTCATAGCAGTAGCAGAGTCTTTTGCTCTAGCGCCTTCAACTTCTGCCGACAGGGCAGCAAAAGCAGATGTGGTAGTTTGTCATTCTGCTTTCATCTCTTTCAGAGTTGCAGGAGCGGTCTGGAAACTAGGACCATGCGCGGCAATCAGTTAGCTGAGGGGAATGTGCTCGAGCTTGTCTAGACAACAATTAACATGATGAGGCATGTTTGCAGAGCACAGGGGAGTGGGAGACGGATGGCGCCAAGGATGGCGCCAAGGAAAGGTAACACCTTGCGGTTAATTGCTGGTAGTTAACCACCAGTCAGGGATTGCCTAGTATGCAAGGCTTAGCTTCAAGAACCAATTAGTTTAAAACGCGCAGCTTCTGAAAGTGTATAAAACTCGTGCTTCTGTAGAATAAATTGACATTTGCTTGCATCAAGCTGCGTCCTGTCTCTTCATTCGCCGCACAGAGTCTCTGGGATCAGCCTCCACACTGTGGAGAGCTTCCCCCTGCCTTTAGAGCCTGAGCTAATGTCCTCCCACAGTGCTGCGCCAACCTTTTCCTAAGTGTCTAGTTCAAAGCCTGCACTCACGGATCGGATTAATCCACGCTGCCGAGCCCACGACAGCAACCTCTTCAGGCTTCCCTCATCACAAGATAACCCTCTCTGAGAGAGGATATGTTGGGCGAGCTTCACCACTGCTGCTTCCTCTTTGCTCAGCGTGGACCCCATCTCCTCCCTGACCGCTCACCTGATCGGGGCAAGATTCCAACGGCTGTGCGCACGCATCTTCCCATGCAATGGGGCAGCACCTGCTACGGCCAGCTTCTTCTGCCCCCTCTTGTCCACCTCTGTGCTCCAGCAAGCATGGACAAGAGGGTCCCTGTTCGGGCGCCACTTGTTGATGCAGAAGGCTCAGACACAACTTATATGACCAATGTGATCAAGTTAGTGCCACGTTATTAATAGACTCACACCAATTTATACTCTACAGTTAAAAATACTCACACTACGCACGCTTTGTTATGTAAAAGGTGATCGGTTATACTACTTGTTCACACGCTTCCACCTCCCCTATGGTTGGTCCCGGTGTGGTGCCCACACACTGCTCCCCCCTTGTGCAGGTAACCTTTTTTTTCTGATCTTTCTGTCCAACTCTCTTATCTCTCTGTGAATACACAGTTTCTTTGTCTCCCTTGGCCTTGCACATGTCCTTCACAACACCTGCAGCTTGTTAGAGCTGCGGCCTGTTATTACAACCAAGTTATTCGGTCTGGGTTGCTCATAATATGCCCGTTTTCTTCCAGCCACTCCAGAAATCCCCCTTTTTGTTTTTGAGCAATCCAGACCCCATTCTGGACATCTGTTTAATTAACCCATTCATTATGCGTTGCAAACATTGAAACAAACAGGGAAGTAACAATATCAAAATCAAGAACACTATTACCACTACCAATGCTCCTTTAACTACAATCTGCAACCATCCCCTTAGCCCGAGGCTATTGAGCCGGTCAGAAAAAGCATCATGTCCTTCAGTAACATGCTTCATATTGTCGTGCAGTGTTGCTAATTGCTGAGTTATGCTTTTTGAGTGATCAGACAAACTGGAACAACACATCCCTTTCAAAATCTTCACAACCATGTCCGTGTGCTAACAATAAAAAATCTATGGCAGCTCGATTCTTCAAAGTAGTATGCCTAACACCCTCTACATCAGTAAGTAGCTCACTTACCATTCATGAAGTCAAATTAAATTGTTTCTGACCCCAGCATGCTAAGCTATGTATATTTTTTGCATTCATGGCTGCCATTCCCCCTGGAAGAAAAATAGATGTGGCTATAGCAGTGCTACTGATGGCAGCTGTACATTGTCGTTACATGTATCATCAAAAGTTCAAATAGGTCTCCCATGATCCCTACTGACATTGAATAAATCTTTCACGTGAGGAGCAAACAGCGTTAACCGTCCAAGGTAACAAGGCACACCAACAGGTCGCATGGGAATACGGGGCCATGCTCTATCTCCACAAACCAGAAACACTCCTGGAGGAAGTTTAAAACCCCCTGTGGTGCTTACATGTAACCTTCCGGCTCTCAAGTCACTCCAAAGAGAATGCCCTGTGACATTTAGATAACGTACATACCGGCCCTGCTCCCCTTGCCTTGTAAACCAACTATGCCGCGGTTTATCAAACCAGATCACTCCTGTACCATTCACTGGTTGGAGCTGTGGTGACATGCTTTTACAACCTGGCATTGCGGTTGCAGTAACATTATCATATTGGACAGGCACAATGCTAGCCAATAAGTCTAACTCCTGTAAAGGTAACTGATGTAATTGATTTAAATTTTCAATGACCGCTTTCTGCCAAGCTGCGCCACGCATAGAGGGCCAAACATATCTGCTGTTGGGGCTTAAACAAGAACCGCTTTCTCTGTTAGCCAGGTTTACGCTCCGTGGATTCCAATACCCATCAAAGTCGGTTTCATTCTCCTGCAAAGGCATACCAATCACACAGGTTCAAAAAGGGTTATCTGCTTGTTGCAAGCTCAGACAAAAATCTGTTACCCCAGCTGAATTTGCCCATGTTACCCAAATATTCGTTCTGGGTAAAATGTCAAAAATCCCCTCACTACCTGGTGGAAAACAAATCAACATAGCTGTGCTCTACGTCTGGGGTGTTGCCATCATTTTACCTCCTTTTCCCAGCTGCTCCAATGCACCTGCAAGCTTCGAGGAACGTTTATTCTAATTCTACAAATCCTGTCAACTATCTTATTATTCTGATTAATACACTGCAAAGCTAAGCGTCTTAAAAGCCTGAAACTAATTTCTGCTAAAAACCCTTCACCCAAGGTCCTTAATGTAGCTTAAAACCTCAAGAAAACTACTGTTATTCTCAAAGTATTCACGCTTGTCTTTCCATATTAACAGCACATTACCAATATGCTAACACACCTAGAAAGTCAGACAACTCGCTCGCTTCAGAACAAAACACAACCCGATCATTACATGAGTGACATTTAAACAGACTATCTCGATCACATGCACGCGCGACTCTCCAAGTCTTCTTGTCACACCACGTGCAATGTATGAAAACCCAAGGCTGACAGTTCAGACCATGCTCTCTACAAGCTGTGTCGATTTTCTTGATCTGTTCTGAGCTGGGCAGCTGCGTTCACATGGGGTCAAGACCAAGTTCAGTCGATGCTGGTGTCGTTGAAGTGCCTCAGGACATAAGGCTACCATTGATATTGACCCATGCCCTGTAAAACATAAGAAATCAAACCTGATCCTCTACTTTAACCTGATCCTCTACTTCAACCGGATCCTGTACTTCTTTATTCTTAAGATCCCCTTGCCAGGGCCTCACCCAGCGACTCGGAATCCATCTAACGCGGGTATCTGCAAAAACGCAAGCATGTCCTTGCCCCGTCATTTTTAGTTCCGCAGGTCCCTTCCATTCTCCTGTAGCGACATCTCTGTATTGACCAAAAACACTATTTCCACACTGGTTTACCCCAGATCTCAAACACAAACTATGCATTATTACTGGCGGTTCATTTCTATCACCTGTAAACCATAAATAGTTCAATACGTATATCGCTTTTACAAGATGCTCTGCCGGACCCAGTACCTCTCCCCTTTTTGTTTTTGCAAAAGCGCTTTCAGTGTTTGATGTACTCATTCCACAATGGCCTGTCCCGTGGGAAAGTGTGGTATGCCTGCGATAGGACATATACCCCAAAGCTGACAAAAAAGAGTAAAGTTCCAAGAAGTGTAGGCCGGGCCATTATCAGGTTTGATTTGTGCAGGCACTCCAAGTGCCATAATGGCAGCATGCATATGTTTAATTACATGCCGTGCTGTTTCACCAGCTTGCGCCGTTGCTCAGGGCGCTAGGGAAAAGGTATCAATTGAAACATGCACATATTTAAGCCTGCCAAATTCTGGGATATGAGTTACATCCATCTGCCAAAATTGTAGGGGTCGGGGTCCCCGAGGGTTCACCCCCAAACCAAGGCCAGCTCCTGCCTTCTGACGATCAGGACAGGACTGTACAATTTCCCTAGCATCAGCCACAGGAATGTGAAATTGCCTGGCCAACACTTTTGCTGACTGGTGAAAAAACTCATGTGATAACCTAGCTTGTTCAAAGGTTTTAACAACAGGACCTGTCCAGGCTGGAGCGACAAGCTGCTCAGCCCGAGCGTTACCTAACGCGAGACCTCCGTATTTCTGATGACTGCGAATATGCACAATAAAATATTCATCCCGATGCTGGTTCAAAAGCGTTAACAATTGTAACAACAGAGTAAACAATACAGGATTTCGCACAGGTTTCACCATACTATGTTCCAAACGCTGTACCGTGCCCACAACATATAATGAGTCTGATACTACATTAACGGGTTCTCGAAACCAGTGCTGAAATGCCCAAGTAACAGCTCGGAGTTCTAAAGTCTGTAAAGAGTCTCCGGTCACCCCAGGGAGCAGTTTATGTTCCCAGGTTTCTCCTGCTTTCCAGGTGACTGCAGCTTTCTGAGATTTTCACCCAGCATCAGTAAAAACAGTTATCCCTTTTAAAGGAACCTCCGATCGCAAAGGCAAATGTTCAATGCGCTGATGAGATAACAATGGCAAAAGTTTGTCCGAAGGGTAAGTGTTAGTGAGAGTTCCCAAAAAATCAGCAGCTGCTATTTGAAATTCTGTTGAAGCACACAACGGCCAGTCCAAATATAGTTGAGACACAGGTACATATGTAATAGTCGGCTCGAGGCCTGAGATATCTGCAATTCGCTGCCTCCCTTTGATAATAAGCTGTGAAAACAATTCAGGGTGTGTAACCACTGTCTTCCTGGGCTGGAAAGGGAGAAAAACCCATTTCAAAATTCGTAAATGCAGTTTCCCTTCTCCCAGCTGGATAATAATAATCCCTAATGGGTGTTCTCGCTCACCTCCTGAGTTAATTATCATCAACGAAAGAGCTTGCTTGTCTAGTCGACTGTGAGCATAAGTTGTTACTATCTTATTAGTGATCACCTGCAACGCCTGTTGCTGATCCTTATTCAATTGACGGCGCTCCTGAGCCTGTGCAGATGTTCCCAGGAGCGGCATCAATGGTTTCAGATCATCGTTCGTAGTTCCGCAGATATTACGAACCCACTGGATATCTCCCATTCATTTTTGCACATCAGACAATGTTTCTATTGCTGTGTTAATTTTCCCTTTCTGAGGTCGAATCATTCCATTTGTAATGATCCAGCCCAGGTACAACCATCTCCCTTTCTTCTGAATTTTCTCTGGGGCTATCTTCAACCCCCTTTTTCCAAGACTATGCGTGAGCTGACATAAAATTCAGCTGAGAAAACAGCTCAGAATCCAGCTGTTTTCCTGCAACCGAAATATCATCCATGTAATGCTAGATAAGTAAATGAGGATACTGCTCACAAATGGGTTCTAAAGCCCAGGCAACAAACAATTGACACGTCGTAGGTGAGTTTTTCATTCCCTGCGGCAACACCACCCAGTGATATCTTTTCGCTGGCTCTGCTTTATTTATCGATGGCACTGTAAAAGCAAACCTTTCAGCATCCTGTGGATGTAAAGGAATTGTAAAGAAACAGTCTTTTGAATCGATAATCACCAAATCCCAATCCTCCGGTAGCATAACCGGAGAGGGTAGCCCGCGTTGTAAGGCGCCCATATCACACATAACGGCACTGGTTGCTCGTAGTCATGTAACAGCTGCCATTTCCCAGACCTCTTTGGGATTGTAAAAACTGGGGTGTTCCATGGACTAGTTGAAGGCACGATGTGCCCAGCATCTAATTGTTCCTGCACCAAATTATTGACAATCTGCAGCCGGTCTTGCTTTAGCGGCCACTGATCAATCCAAATTGGATCATCAGTTTTTCAGCTGATCTCTTCCAATTAGTGCCACAGGCAGGTGCATTATGTAGGGACATGTAGTTACTACCCTACCATCAGAGAACATAAATGCAGTTATGTCTCTACTGATAAAGGTAGCTTGAGTCCCACCACCCCCTACAATGCCGGTACCCGCTGGCATTAGAGGCCACCGCCTAGACCACTTAAGAAAAGGTACAATCGTTACATCACCTCCACTGTCTATAATCATCTGCAATTTGCACACTTGTCCACTAGGGTGTCTCAGTTATGTTTCTTCCTCCGGTTTTCCCCGACTGATGTGCATGGCTAGCAAAACACCAGGCTGACCGGTGGATCCGATACCTTCTACAGCCCTTGTCTTTTGTTCTGCGTTAGGCACTTCTGCTTCAAAAGGAATTAATTGAGCAATTTTTGATCCCTCCTTAATAGTTATAGGGGGAGTTAGTGTGTAAACCATTATTTTAATCCGTCCTTCAATAGGTCCTGGGACTACAAAAATACCTTTCCTAGATACTGAAGAACATCCGATTAATAAGGCACTCACACCATGTCCCAAAGGTCCCACAAGATTTGAATCAACCAATTGAACTGTGGTGTCGGTAAGAGTAATAGCTACTGCTCTTGTCAGGTCCACTCTGGTGCTTCCGGAGGTGGCGGTGGAGCAGCGGTCCAAGCACCCTGGACTTGTGTCGTACCACAAGGGCGAGACGTGCTCCGTGTCTCGTTCCCCTTTTTTCCGACAATCACTGGTGTTATGATTATCTTCCCAACACTGCACACACTATTTCTTTTGCTGTGAGCCTGGAACATGACATTGTGATTTAATATGTCCCATCCTGCCACAATTAAAACATCTCCTAGCTTGCCTCCCGTTATTATTTTTACCTTGCACAAGCGGCTTCACTGCAGCTCCTACCGCGGCAGCCATAAAGGCAGTTTTTTCCTGATCAATCATTCTTTCTGCCACCTCCAACAGCTGGACAGCTGATGACCCACACGGCAGGAGGCTTAAAGCTTTCTTAGTTTTCTCATTAGCATTATCATAAGCAAGCACATCAAGAAACTTTGCTTTCATATCCTCATTCAGATCAGGATTAATCATGAGAGCGGCATGCGGTCTGTCTATAAATTTTGGGTAAGATTCTATAGGTCCCTGTTCTATCCCCGTAAATGCTGGTGCTATTTTGTCATCATGGAGGGCAAAAATCGTTTTCAGAGCTAGTTCCTGCATTAATCGTAACACCTTGGGTTGGAATCCCACTTGCCACGCAGGGTTAGCGAAGGGGCTGGCACCTGTAAAGCATTTGGGCATTCACTCCAAACAGCGGATCCCCCTGCTGACGTGGCGTGGCCGCAGCAGCATGACTCGCTGCCTGCCAGCGTTGAAAAAACTGTATCTGCTGACAAGCCGTTAACAAAGCTTGTGCAACCATACGCACATCATATGGAGTTAATAAATTTGCTGTGAAAATATGCTGAATTATTGAGTTAGTATATGGAGATTTAAACCCATATTGTGTTACTGCTAATTCCGCTTCTTTGATTACTTTCCAGTCTAAAGGTTCCCACTCGTTACCCTGTGGTGTTACTATCACAGGAAAGGCCATCGGCCCAAATTGCCCCTCTATAATTGCATCCCAAATGACTCCCCACCATCGACGTGTTGGATTACAATTACCCCCCATGCCTCCCATTGGAACCAGCGGTGGTAACGGTCCCGCTGCTAATGTCTCCCCAGAGCCACTCTCCCCTCCTCCACCCTGTGAAAAAGGATTAATAGAGAAGGGAGATAGTGGCAGTGCTATAGGAGCAGGCTGTGCCAATTCTAGCATCCATGTCTCAAGTTGCTCCAATTTTTTCATGAGATCTTGCAGCTGTACATTCTCCAAACCACAGTGACGTTCTGCAGATGCCGATTGGGGTGATGGAGGCGTGGACAGAGGCAGAGGTGGATAGAAGCTGTCCTCTGTCGAGACGTTATGCACGCGTTCCGGGTATTTCTCTCTCCAACATGGACCGGGAGATTCAAGCGGTGGCAGATTCATTTCCTTTGGCTCTTGGCGCTTTAGCCGCACTGCTGCTACACACCATGCATCCCTGTCCTTTCTTTTGGCTTTTGGGAGCGAGGCTCCCGAGAATGTCATAGCAGTAGCAGAGTCTTTTGCTCTAGCGCCTTCAACTTCTGCCGACAGGGCAGCAAAAGCAGATGTGGTAGTTTGTCATTCTGCTTTCATCTCTTTCAGAGTTGCAGGAGCGGTCTGGAAACTAGGACCATGCGCGGCAATCAGTTAGCTGAGGGGAATGTGCTCGAGCTTGTCTAGACAACAATTAACATGATGAGGCATGTTTGCAGAGCACAGGGGAGTGGGAGACGGATGGCGCCAAGGATGGCGCCAAGGAAAGGTAACACCTTGCGGTTAATTGCTGGTAGTTAACCACCAGTCAGGGATTGCCTAGTATGCAAGGCTTAGCTTCAAGAACCAATTAGTTTAAAACGCGCAGCTTCTGAAAGTGTATAAAACTCGTGCTTCTGTACAATAAATTGACATTTGCTTGCATCAAGCTGCGTCCTGTCTCTTCATTCACCGCAAATTGGTGACCCCGACGTGATGCGTTTAAGGATCTAACGTGAAGGGCTCTCGAATCGCCTATCTGAGTGACATGCAGCGAATCCCACAGACCTCTGAATGATCTGCTGAAAGGAAGCAGGAGCCGGCCTGAAATCCCTCCGGAGTTGAGAGGTGAGCTGTGGGAAATCCGTAATGGGGAATCAGGCTTCGTCCCCAGAAAGAGACGTATATGGACTCATAAAGGGTCTTCTAGTCAGATCTGGCAGTCCGTGCCTCAGTCTCCTCAAATGGTGACCCCTATGGTGGTGTTCCCAAGCCTTGGACGGTAAGGACGGTACTGGTCGATAAAAAAGACAGCTCGTGGAAGAGGGCTGCGTTCCGGAGGAAAAGGCTTGGCTGAACGATCGTCTTGCTGGCTGGACCAGGCAGACAACCTAAACCCCGAGGATAACACCTGTATTCATCGAGACAGGTGAGCAGCCAAGAAACTTTAGAGAATTTGAAAGAAATTAAAGCGGTCAGCAGACAATTGTATGATGCTGCCGCAGAGGGGAACTCCGTGTCGGGAATGCATTTAACATCTTGGTGGCAAATTCTGACTACTCTTTGCCAAGTGTGGACTAATTCTACTAGCGGTGCTAAACCAGAGGAAGCTGTAAATTCCACCGACAGCGTGACTCTTCTCAAGACACCGTCAGCGATGGCGATTCTGTCCACACCTCCTCTGCCCCCAAAGCTTCAGTCACTGATTGCAGCGACCCTCACAACACAGGACCAAGCACGGGAACAGGACAACTCGGAGAATGATTCCATTGGCACTGATAAACCTTTTGATCCAGGTCCTATAGATCTGGACAAGGAGCTAGACCTTTTCCCCACCCCCTTGTCTCTCCTGATGCATTGATTGTATTTTTGGGGAGGGTGAAAGGGAGTGTGAGGGATTGGTGGCAGGAATGCAAGTGGGAATCAGTTCAGTGATGGTTTTGGGAGTCGCTATGGCATGTTCAGTATTTTGTCAGATAAAGCAACCTGCAGAGTGGCAGCCTGTGCAATACGAGGCTGTTAAAGGGTTAAGCAAAGCAGTGCGGGAAGGGAGGATTCATAATACATTTGCTATGTCCCTTCTTGAAGTGATGGCAGAGCCTTATATGCTCACACTGCATGATTGGAGGTTCTTGCTTTGTATGGTACTAACTGATACCGTATATGATGTGGTTATTTGATTTTTGTGAGCTACCTGTAGTGGCCTTGACTGAAAACCTTAATCGGGGAATTGCTGTTAACTATGAGCAGTTGGCTGGAGCAATTAACTGTGCCGATTCTGTGACTCAGGCAAGGTATGCCAGGGACAACTGTTTGCAAATGAATGAGATGGCTATTAAGGCAGTCAGGGTGTGGGAGTCTTGCCACAGTCTTGCAGGGTCCTAGAGAGTCACTAACTTTAATACTAACTTGATTGATTGGCTTCAGAATATTTTGCAACAAGTCGAACTTCAGGAAGCTCAAGGGTTGCTTTTAAAACAACTAGCTGTGATAATGTCAATGAAAATTGTAAACGGGCAACTTTCACAATCACAACCCCAACATGTGTCAAATGATTGTAACGCAGAACTCACAGCAGACTGTAATTCTCAGGCTGAGTTCTGGAATGCAGCATAACACATTTTTGCTTCTCTAATCTCTTCTGTAAGAATAGTACACGCTCTTAACTTGCTTAGTAAATTAGGCTGCTAGCTTGCTAAACAAAGTAATACTAAAAATACTAATTTTTTTTTCTGGCGTATTAACAGATGTTGATTCTGTCCATCATATGTTGCTACAGAACCGAGTTGCTATTGATTTTTATTATTAGCAAAGGGACACAAGTGTGAAGACTTTGATAGGATGTGTTACATGAATCTGAGTGACCACTGTGAATTAATTTACAAAAGTATACAAAACTCAAAAGCCTTAAAACAAAGATCTGCAGCAGAGCCAGGGGCGGGATGCCTTTGGTCTCTTCTCACGGCTGGGAAACTTTGGGCCATGACTCAAAAGTATTACAGGATTTATTATAATTATCTTTAACCACCTTATTGATGTTTGCCTTATGTCTCCCATGCTTTTTTTTTTCTGTATTCAGTGTTTAGTTGATTGTAACTTAAAGCAGATCATGGTCACCCAGCTACACACAACCTTTGCCTCCTCGCAATTAACAAGCAAAAAAGGGGAGGACAGAGAATGTCTGAAGAGAGAGATAGGAGAGGAAACTGGAGAATTATTTGACCTAACAAGAGATGAGAGAACAGCTGGGCATTGTGAAGGTGACTAGGAAAGATAAACATTGTTATCTAGTGTTTAATAGGTGTCTGCACGCTTGTAGTGATATACAGCTATGTAACTGCATGAATGATTCCTGCCCTGAGCCTGGTGGCGCATACAGCTATGGTTTGTGTCCGGGCTCAGAGATGTAAATAGGGGCTTCTCTGTTATGGTAAAAGTGTTTCTCTTTGCATAAAAAAGAGAGGGAATGAGGGGAATGACCCCAGAGGTATGTTCAGAGAAGGCATGCTATGTTTCGAACTTTTTGACGGAACCAGTTCTTGCTTGGTGTGCCCTTCCACCTATGTATAATGTTAATCCAAAAGAAGCTGATATTGTTTACACTTTGTCGATAATTGTCTTTCTGTAGATGCTAATGCAGTAGGAGGCTATGATGGGAACGTGTCGCAGCGGTTCTTCTCTTATCCAGAGTAACAGCAGGGAAAGCATTAAAGAGTTAAATCACCTTGTTTGGTAGGCAGTTCAGAATGTGAGTCAAAATTGCCACTGCTTTTTGTTGTTGGTTCAAGGACATGGCTGTGAGGATTTTGATGGTATGTGCTGCATGGATTTTAGGCGCCCCATTGCAGCAACATGTTAACAAAATCTGAGAAAATTTCAGCCTTTTTTGGCATCCATTCACTCAATTGGCAGTATTGTTTGTTTGCTATTACCTTGGTTGCTGTCATGTTTGCAAGGGCCCTGCAGAACATGGCAAACCTGGTACTAGCTGTTCAAAAACAAAAAGGGGAAAGTGTAAAATTGTACGGAACAAAGACAGTGGGTTATTTTGACATTGATAATATGTCTTAGTTGGTTTTTTATTTGTTCTATTACTTGTGCCTTGTTTTTGCTCGATTTCAGGGGTTCTTTTTGTGCAACAGGAAAGGGGAGATGTAGGACAAGGCCTCAAGGACAAGAGTCCAGGTACTGATAGCCTGATGAATAGAGACTTGTTAGAACTTGTAGGGCACAAGCCCTGGGAACAAAGGAACAAGCTAACTGCAGACCCCTGAGCCGTCACAGTTGAGGAGGCAACCAGACGGACAGAGAAACAAGTAGCCAGATAAGGGAACTGATGGCACCAATATGTAATCAAGAAAGCCGCGTAGAAAGAAACTCCCTAACCTTGGAATAGAAATTATTGCTAAGTCAAGATAAACTAGTAAGTATCTATTGTTCTAACGGTGTGCCTTAAATATTAACCAATTAGTGTTTTTTACACTTAAGATTTAACCAATCAGTGTGTAATATGTAGAAGGTAGAAACATATATAATTGTAAGAAAATCACTAATAAATGGACACTTCCTTGCATCAAGCTGCGTCCCGTCTCTTCATTCGCCGCAAGACAGGACACTGCTTGATGCAAGCAAATGTTGATTTATTGTATACAATCATGAGTTTATATATGTTACCGGAGGCCGCGTGCTTTAAACAGATTGGTTCCTTAAGCTAAGCATTACATACTAGGCAATCCCTGTTTGGTTAACTACAAACAAAGGACACTTTAAGTAAGTTTTTACACTCATCAATTAACAACAAAGTGTTACTTCTCCCTGGCTCCATCTGTTCCTCATCTCCTTACCTTTTCTCGGCCTGACTCATCTTGTTGGTTGTCATCTATTCACCCTCCTTATCCTCCCAGGGTTTGTAGCCTACAAGCTGGAGCACGTTCCTTTCAGCTAACTGATTGTTACTTATGGTCCTGGTTTCCAGGCCCCCTCCTACACCTCCCCCTTCTTGTTTTTGAGCAATCCAAATCCCGTTTGTTTTAAACATGCATTCGATCAAGTTACTCATCACTCCTTGTAAGCGTTGAAACAAACAAGGAACACATAATACTACAACCAACAATACTGTCAATACCATCAATGCTCCTTTGATTATGGTTTGTAACCAGCCCCCTAACCCAAGGCTTGAAAGCCAGTCAGAAAAAGGATCATGTCCTTCAGTAACATGCTTCATATTCTTGCGCAGTGCTGCTAATTTCTGAGCTATGCTTTTTGAGTGATCAGACAAATTCATACAACACATTCCTTAACGATGTTCACTACAGGCTACTCTCTACTGTTCGTGCTGATTCCTTATCTTCTACAGGTGACATCACATTCCTCCTTTGTTCTGTCTCATCCTAGTTTCTTCTCATGCTCCCTCAAAGTTATTTAACTCTTTGCTGCAGGATTTCAGCTGCACATTGTCAAAGCAAGGCCAAAGCTGCACTTTATCTACGTTAAAGCAACCCACTGTCTCTGTTCTGTACAATTCTACAATTCCCCCTTTTTGTTTTTGAACAGCTAGTACCAGGTTTGCCGTGTTCTGCGGGGCCCTTGCAAACATGACAGCAACCAAGGCAACAGCAAACAAACAATACTGCACATTGAGTGAATGGATGCCAAAAAGGCTGACATTTCCTCAGATTTTGATAACATGTTGCTGCAGTGGGGCGCCTAAAATCCACACAGCACGTACCATCAAAATCCTCACAGCCATGTCCTTGAGCCAACAACAAAAGCCAGTAGTTGCTCTGTTTTGTATGTCATAGTGGCAAATTTGACTCACATTCTTAACTGCCTACCAAACAAGGTGATTTAACTCTTTAATGCTTTCCCTGCTGTTACTCTGGATAAGAGAAGAACCGCTGCAATACATTCCCATCATAGCCTCCTACTGAACTAGCATCTACATAAAGACAACTATCGACATTCCAAGTGCAAACAATATCAACTTCTTTTGGATTAACATTACACAGAGGTAATCAATTGTCCCAAATATCAAGGCTTTCAGTAAGATTCTTCATTCCCCACATACATTCACTTTTTTGCAACAATGTCTGCAAGTCAGTTTCAAGGAAGGGCACACCAAAGAAGGACTGGTTCAGTCAAAACGTTCAAAACGTAGTATGCTTTCTCTGAACGTGCCTCTGGGGTCATTCCCTTCATTCCCTCTTTTTTTTATGTAACCAGAGAGACTTTCCCATAACAGAGAAGCCCTTATTTACATCTCTGAGCCTGGACACAAACCGCAGCTGCATGCACCACCAGGCTCAGGGCAGAAATCATTCAGCAGTTACATAGCTGTATATCACTACACGCATGCAGACACCTATTTATCACTAGATAACCGTGTTTATCTTTCCTACTCTCCTTCACAATGCCCAGCTGTTCTCTCATCTCTTGTTAGGTCAAACATTCTCATTTTCCTCTCCTATATCTCTCTCCAGACATTCTCTATCCTCCTCTTTTTTGCTTGTTAATTCCAAAGAGGCAAAGGTTGTGTGTAGCTGGGTGACCATGACCTGATTTATGTTATAATCAATTAAACACTGAATACAGGAAAAAAGGCATGGGAGATATAAGGCAAACATCAATAAGGTGGTTAAAGATAATTATAATAAATCCTGTAATACTTTTGATCCATGGCCCAAAGTTTCCCAGCCACGAGAAGAGACCAATGGCATCCCGCCCCTGGCTCTGCTGCAGATTTTTGTTTAAGGCTTTTGAGTTTTGTATGCTTTTGTGGATTGATTCAGAGTGGTCACTCAGATTCACATGGCACATCCTATCAAAGTCTTCACACTCGTGTCCCTGTTTTAATACTAAAAGTTAATAGCAACTCGGTTCTGTAGCAAGATATGACGGACAGAATCAACATCTGTTAAGAAGCCAGAAAAAAAAAAAAAAGAAAAAAAAAGAATAGTATTTGTGGTATTACTTTTTTTAGCAAGCTAGCAGCCTAATTTACTAAGCAAGTTAAGAGTGTGTACTATTCTACAGAAGAGATTAGAGAAGCAAAAAAATGTGTTATGCTGCATTGCAGAGCACAACCCGAGAGTTACAGTCAGCTGTGAGTTCTGCGTTACAATCATTTTGACACATGTTGGCGTTGTGATTGTGCAAGTTGCCATTTACAATTTTCATTGGCATTATCATAGCTGGTTGTTTAAAAAAGCAACCCTTGAGCTTCCTCATGCTCGACTTGTTGCAAAATATTCTGAAGCCGATCAATAAAGTTAGTACATGACTCTTTAGGACCCTGCAAGACTGTGGCGAATGACTCGCTAGAGGCTCGCCCAGACTCCCCCATCCTGACTGCCTTAATAGCCATCTCCTTCATCTGCAAATAGTTGTCCCTGGGATACCTTGCCTGGGTCACAGAATCAGCACAACTATTTTCTCCAGCCAACTGCTCACAGTTAACAGCAATTCCCCAATTAAGGTTTTCAATCAAGGCCACTACAAGTAGCTCACAAAAATCAGATAACCCCATCATAAACTGTGTCAGAGTTAGTACCATACAAAGCAATGACTTCCAGTCATGCAGTGTGAGCGTATAAGGCTCTGCCATCACTTCAAGAAGGGACATAGCAAAGGTATTATGAATCCTCCCTTCCCCCACTGCTTTAACTCTTTAACAGCCTCGTATTGCACAGGCTGCCACTCTCGAGGTTGCTTTATCTGACAAAATACTGAACATGCCATAGCGACTTCCAAAACCCCTCGCTTAAGCACTTCCCACTTGCATTCCTGCCACCAATCCCTCAGACCCCCTTTCACCCTCCCCGAAAGTACAGCCAATAAATCGGGAGAGGCGGGGGGGGGGGTGGAGGGGGGAAGGTCTAATTCCTTGTCCAGATCTATAGGACCTGGATCAAAAGGTTTATCAGTGTCAATGGCATCATTGTCCGAGTTGTCCTGTTCCTGCGCTTGGTCCTGTGTTGTGAGGGTCGCTGCAATCAGTGACAGGAGCTTTGGGGGCAGAGGAGGTGTGGACAGAATCGCCATCGCTGACGGTGTGTTGAGAAGAGTCTCGCTGTCGGTGGAATTTACAGCTTCCTGTGGTCTGGCTCCATTAGTAGAATTAGTCCATACTTGGCAAAGAGTAGTTGGAATTTGCCACCAAGGTGCTAAATGCATTCCCGATGCAGAGTCCCCCTCTGCGGCAGCATCATACAATTTTCTGCTGAACACTTTCATTTCTTTGAAAGTCTCTAAAGTTTTTTGGCTGCTCACCTGTCTCGATGCATACAGGTGTTATCCTCAGGGTTTAGGTTGTCTGCCTGGTCCAGCCAGCAAGACGATCGTTCAGCCAAGACGTCTCCTCCGGACCGCAGCCCTCTTCCACGAGCTGTCTTTTTGTACAGACCAGTTCCGTCCTTATTCTTCCAAGGCTTGGGAACACCACCATAGGGGTCACCATTTGAGGAGACTGAGGCATGGGCTCCCGGATCTGACTAGAAGACCCTTTATGAGTCCATATACATCCCTCATAGGGGAAGACAGTTGATTCCCATGTTTCCCACAGCTCACCTCTCAGTTCCAGAGGAACTTCAGTTGCCGGTTCCTGCTTCCTTTCAGCAGCTCATTCAACGTTCTGTGGGACTTGCAGCCTGCCACTCAGCCTGGCGGTTCATAAACCCATCACGTCGGGGTCACCAGGTTGCTGCAATGGATAGACGGAATGCTGTTTGATGCTAGCAAATGCCGACTTATTGTACAGAAGCACGAGTTTATTTATGTTATCAGAGGTCGCGTGCTTTAAACAGTTTAGTTCCTTAAGATAAGCATTACATACCATGCAATCCCTATTTGGTTAACTACAAACAAAGGACACTTTAAGTAAGTTTTACACTCATCAATTAACAGCAAACTGTTACTTCCACTTGGCACCATCTGTTCCTCATCTTCTTACCTTTTCTCGGCCAGACTCATCCTGTTGGTTGTTATCTATTCACCCTCCTTATCCTCCCAGTGTTTGTAGCCATCCCCCCAAGGTTCGTGGCCTAGAAGCTCGTGCACATTCCTTTCAGCTAACTGATTGTTACTTATGGTCCAGATTTCGAAGGGCCCCTCCTACACAGGGGCGATAGTGAAGAGGGGGTGATGGCACAGAACATCTCTGTTGCTCCAGTCTGGCAGGGTTTTCTTGTGCTGGGGCGCTCCATTGTTGGCTCAGCAGTCCTGATATGGTCCTGTGGAGGGTTAACCATGGCCAGCACCCAGCCAGCCACTCAGCTCTTCATCTGCTCCCCTGACTCAACAGGACAAAGGGAGAAAATAAACCAGTGATGCTCCTGGGTCAAGGTACAGGCAGAGAGACTACTTACCGATCCCTGTCATAGCCAAACATGTGTTGTCTTGCCAAAGATCAATTTCATTCATTGCCAATTAAAACAGATGTTGATTGTGAGAAACAATGACCAAAACATTGAAGACCATTCCCCAGTTTCTCCCAGGGCCAAATTACTCCATTGATCCCAATTCACCTACACAAGCACACCCTGAGAGGTGTAGGGGGGATGTTGAAGAGGGTTGATGGCACAGGAAACCGCTGCTGCTCCTTTCTCCTCACACTTCTGCCCTGCTCCAGCGTGGGTCCTCTCCATAGACCCTGCTATCTTTGCGGTCAAGGGTATGCATTGTTCGTTTCATTCTGTCTTGCTTGTGTCCTTGAAACTCAGAGAATGACAGAGAACGTTGACATTGGAAGGGACCTCTGGAGATCATCCAGTGAAACCCCCTAGGAGAGGCACGGCCAGCTCAAGCCGGTGGTACAGGGCCTTGGCTCGGTAGGTTTGGAATATGTCAAGGGGTGGACATTCCATAACCACTCTTGGCAACTACCTGCAGTGGTTGAACATCCTCAGTTCAAAAAGTGTTACCTTGGCTCACGTGGAGCTCTCAGAGCCTTTTCTTCTCCAGACTGAACAGTTGTAGATCTCTCACCCTGTCTTCCTGGGAGACATGCTCCAGTCCCTTCAAGAAGCTTAGTGGCCTTTTGCAGAACTTTAGTAGGTCAACAACTCCCTTGCTCTGGGAAGCCCAGCCCTGGACACGGCACTCCAGATGTGGCCTCAGCAGTGCTGAGAGGAGGGGAAGGGTCACCTCCCCCCATTGGCCATCGATGCTTTTCCTAATGCAGCCCAGGGGGCCATTGGCCTTTGCCATGAGGGTGCATTGATGGCTCCTGCTCAGCTGCTTGTCCTCTGGCACCCAAAGGTCCTTCTCTGCAGAGCTGCTCTCTGGCCAGCCTGCCACCAGCAGGATAGCCCCAGGAGGGCTGGATCACAGGCTGGCCTCCCCCAGGGGCTCGCTCAGCACCAGCAGCAGCATCTTGCCCATCTTGGAGACGAGCTTCAGCTCTGGCACAGGCCGCAGGGTGCTACAGAGTCACCTGGGAGAGCAAAGCCCTCTCCTGCCAGGGCTGCGCAGCCCAGGCCTGTTGCCCTCTGGCCTCGGGGACTGCAGCCCTTGCTCTCGTGGTGGGAACGTCCTTCATCCTTCTGCTGCCCCCTGCCACCCGCTCCAGCATCCTCTGCTGGGCAGCAAACCCCTCCCACACAAGGGCTCCCATCCCTGGGTACCGGTGTCCGTGTGACAAGCCTGCCCTTGGCCCTGGTGCCACCCCTGAGGTGCTGCAGCCCACATGGGCCCCAGAGCCCACCGCCTGGGGCGTGGGCTGCAGGAGCCCCCTGTGCCACTACAGAGCTGTGACATCAGTGCCGTAAGCGCTGAGGAGGGGCAGGGCAGCTCCCACGCCTTTGGTAGGGGATGGAGACACAAGGTCTGTGGGGGAGACCTACGGGAAAGATGAGGGGAGGGGGATGCTCTGTGCGATTTCAGGGCAGCTCAGATACATGGAGCTCTTGTATTGGACAGGCAATGAGGTTGGGTGAGAGCTTGAGTGTGGATCAAAGGGGAGAGCAGCCAGGGTGGCACTGAGGGAGGAATTAGTTGTGGTTTGACACTGGCCAGCACGCAAATGCCCAGCATCTGTTGCTCACTGACCCCTTACATGCCCAGCGTGATGGGGGAGAGGATCAGAAGAAAACTCACAGGTCAGGAAAATAACAGTTCAACAGGAGAAGCAAAAGCTTTGTGTGCAAGGAGAGCAACATGAGCAATTCGCTCACTCCTTGCCATGGGCAGCAGGGGTTCAGCCATCCCCAGAAAAGCTGCTCTTCAGCACATCTGTCAGTGACACGGGAAGACAAATGCCATGACCACAAATGTCCTCTTTTCATCCTCCTTTCCCCGAGCTGTTATTGATGAGCACAACGTCCTGGGATATGCAATATCCCTGTGGTCACTGGGGGTCAGCCGCCCAAGCTCCTTGCATCCCCCCAGTCTCCTTGTAGCGCAGGCAGTGTGTGAGAAAGAGAAGCCTTGGTGATTACTCTGCAGCGGTGGCCAAAACACTGGTGTGTGGTCAGCGCTGCCTTAGGAAGAGATGCAAAGCACAGCACCAGAAGGGCTGCTGTGAAGAAAATGCACTCCATGCCAGCCCGAGCCAGGACAGAGCGACAGGTCATACAGTCAGGGTGAGGCATGAACAATGTCTTCTTGAAATGACCTGAGGAAACCTGTGGATCACAGAGCCTGTCTCTTCTGGGGGAATCAGTCTCCTTGGTGATCACTGCACAGGTAAGCAAGGATGCCAGGAGCCCAGGTCTTTGTGGGAGAGTCCCCCAGACCAACCAGGCCACCCACTCTGATGCTCACCTGCACCTGGGACTCCCCAAAGAGGACAATCTGCTCAGGGATTTGAAGACCAGTGCCACCTTGCTTCTAGTAGTGTGCAGTTGTGGTGTCCCTGATGCCCAGGCATGTGTGGATGGAGAGCAGCAGAGCACAGCCCAGGACAGGAGGGAAGGAGAACCTGGCCTGCTGAGGGCACTGGCAGGTGGGATCCCATGGGGGCAGGGCCCTGAGAGCATCCCTAGGCCTTCCTGGCCCTGACCAGCCTCACCTGGGGCCTCCACCCAAAGCTTTGTCCATGGCTTCGGGAGGCCATTGAAGCCAGGCAGGAGATTCAGCCCCAGCACAACCTGTGCTGTAGGTGTGCGGGTCTCCAGGCACAACCACAGGAACAGCCTGGCCTGTCTATTGACCTTGTTGGTTCTGAATTTCAGGCTCACTTCCCAGCTTCATTCTGAATGGGGTGGCCAATGAAATGACTCCATGGCCCTCCAAGTCCTGGGGACATTCTGCTGCCTTCCTTCTTTCCTCTAACTCCCTCCGAATTATGCACACCTTCCTTGTTGTAATGGCTTGTCTCTGGCCAAAAGCCCAGCAGCCACCCAGCCGCTCCCTCCCCCCTTCCCTCCCCAGTCAAGTCCAAAATATTAACACAGCGGTCTACATGTGGTGTTATGAGTGATGATAATGTGGAAAAAATATAATTTCCCTCACTGTATTGTCAAGGCACCTCTTCATACGCTCCAGGGCACGGCTGGCTGCCTCTGCTACCAGGTCACGGGCTGGGATTGTGTTTTGCCTTCTGTCCCCCAGCACCACCAGGGCCTTTTCTGCACAGACACTGCCCAGCCAGGCAGGTCCCAGGCCCTGCAGCTGCAGGGTGTTAGTCCACCCGAGGGAGGTGCAGGCTCTGCCCTTGGTCCTTCCTGCATCTGTGCAGCTCCTGACAGGGCAGCCACCCCACCTGCCAGGGTTCCCCTCCATGGCATCCCTAGGGCACAGGGATGGTCCTCTCAGTTTGGTGCCACCGACAGACACTGTGAGAGTTGCCTCCACTGGATTATCTTTACAGCTCTTAAACTGTAAGCAGGAGAGTCCCCTGTGCTGCCCACACTGCCCCAGTATGTCCCAGTGGCCTCCAGGTGGGGTGTGAGCCCTTCCCCACTGCTCTCTCAGCCTGACCATCCAGCTGGTGTTTTACTCATCTCTTTCTGTTTGCACCCAGAGTGTCATGGCATCGCTTGGGCAGAAGAACACTGATGAAGACCATGGCCAGAGTTTTGTAAAGCTGAGGGAAATGACATCCACTGTGGAGCTCCTCACGCACAACTGCAGGCTGTCAGGTTGGCGAGGCAGGAGTTACCCTTGGAAAATCCACCTGGACAGTTACCCGCTCAGGTGCCAGCGATGTCAGCCAAGGGGACTCTAACTGGTGGCACACCCCTCACCACTGGGTGTCCGTGCAGCCTGTGGTTATTTGAGTGGCTTTTCTGGACTCTTCATAAATGTTTGTAACACCTGCTCATCCATCCTCTCTCACAGGAGACCTCTGCCTATAAAAGGAGGTTTCCAAAGGGATATTCCTAAGAAATACCAATTTTCCTCCAGAATGTCACTACCACTAATCCTTTATACCATCTGTCCTTAATTTCTCTCATCTTCTACATATTTGCACCTGACTAGGAGACAATAACCACTTCTAGAGGATGTCTTTTCAGCAGACTGTCTCGACAATGTCTTTTTCCATTATCCTTCAGGTTTCTCCTCCTTTTTTTCTTTGGTCCTACAGGTGCCTCTCACCTCTGCAGCTCGTTTCAGCTTCCAGGAGAAAAAGTATATGTCTTCCCACAGCCCATCTGTCCCCTATAACCAGATATTTCCTTGTGATTAGATCTATCTTTCCGTATCTGCCAACCTAAAAGATTTCTCATAAGAGTGTCCCTTGCAGAAAGGCACCTCATCAGAGACAGCTTGGACTTGACATGTGCTTGTGGAGTGTGTTTTCCTATTGATGACACTTGATCATTCTTCACAGTGCTTGCAGATAGAAAACAATTTTCTTCACCAGTGTGCAGCCAGTCCTCTAAGGCAAACAGGTGGGGATGGTGCAAAGGAGCTGCAGCACCCACCTGCAGAATTGAGGGGAGAAGTCTGACGTAAGGAGAAGGGATGTGAGTCCCAGGGGACAATGAGAAAAAGGGTGGTCTTGGGGACATTCAGAGCAAGGTTGTCCATCTGGTGTTAGACCTCAAGGGACTGCATTTCCTACCAGTCCAGACCTGATGAGGAGACCCTCTGCATCATTATCACTTGGAGATTGCTCCTAGAACCTCCCCTCTAGCCTAAAAAGTAGCAAAATGCAACCTATGAAATGAAAAATAATTATTTTGAAGTGCACTTTGAAATCCTCTCTCTTATCTACATGAATGGAACAGATTCAATTAGTTACACAGGTCTTCAAGACTTGAAGGAAATGAGAAAAGGCAAATACCTCATTAGGGCCTTGGGGGCTCCTGCCATGAACCTGAGCTACTGAGAGCAGACTGAACCAACCACTGAAGGAATGTAAGTCAGAAGCAACACTGAAAATACCTTCAAACATTGATGGGTCCCGCTGAGGGCCATTGCTGACAAAGCGTCCCCATGGACTCGTTAGAGTAGCTAATTAGAGGCCAGAACTGCAGGCAGGCAAAGGTACTGTGTCAGTGGCTGTAATGCTGCAAAACACATTTGGATTTTTTTATGAAGCAGAAAGACCAAGCCCTGACCCCCAGGCTCTTGGAGGGCAGAACATAAGACCCTCCAAATCAAGTTCTATGTCACAGGCCTTGGTGGGAGAGGCAGCTGCCATTGCCAGGGGGACAGAGGCCTCAGCCCCCTGTGGGGCCATTCAGCCTCGCTGCAGCCCTGGGCCATCTCCACTGCAAGTTGCCCTACACTGTCCATGTGGCACCTCTTTCCACTCTGGGGGTTCAATCTTCCTTGCTTTCCTACCCAGCATTCACATCCACATTTCTCTGCCTTTTCTGGAGTTTCTCCCCTCATCCCTGCTTGTTCCTTGAAACTCAAAGCCATGGAACGATCCAGGCTCCCTCTGGGTGAACTCTGGCATCAGAGGGCAAACCTCAGAGAATACCAGTTGTTGCGTATACGTAGATCAAAGTGGGAGAAATTCTAGACATACAAAAAAAATTTGGAATCATCCTAATATTTGTCATGAGTCCCAGGAAGTTCACACCTTCTATGAAATTGAAGAAAATATGCTGATGTCCTGGTTTCCTGATTTACAGCTATTGGTTAAGAAGTTCATCTCCAGATGCCTTTCTCCTCTTCCTCTTTGATCACTCCAACCCATTCTACCTATGTAGCTTCTGCTTTAAGGTTCAGAGTGGAAAATTTGGACTGTCTTTCAGTAGTGTCTCTAATATTCCCTATGGTGTCGCAATAGACCTCATGGGGATTTGCTTGAACTTACAATACGACAGCTGAGAAATTTATTTTTATTTATTAATTTCTAACCCACTCCCCCAACACACACCCTGATAAGCAATCCCTGTTTTATTCCTGTTTACACCCTCTTCTCTAAAGGAAAGCAGCCAATATTTACTGCCAAGCACTTCCTATATTCACCTGCAGAGCTGGTTGGAGAAGTCAGATGTCAAGTGATGGAAGTGCCATGGGGCTGAGGAGATAAACGGTGGGGCTGGGGAGGTGAGAAGTCAGGCTGTCCACGCAGTGTTTAGCTCCAGGGACTGCTTTTCCAACCTCTGCACAACTCCTCAGGAGGCATGCTGCATCAGTTGCCGTTAGAAAAGTCTTCTATCACTTCTCCATAGTGGTCATTACCTGCCTTCCTCTTTAACTATACTTCTGAAACTTATTAAGTGTTCAAGCCTTGAAGACCAGATGTCCCTGATGGAGGAGACAGGGCTCGTCAGGGCGTGCTCCCTTGTCATGAGCCCAGGGTGTCTTTGCTGCTGTGGACTTCAGGTGTTCAGAGGAGCCTGAAGAAACCTCTCAAGAACACCAAGTCCGGAGCAAAGCCCACAGTCCCTGGAAGCGTTAATGGGCCCCACTGAGGGCCATGCCTGAGAAAGCCTCCCCATGGCCTTGTTAGAGCCCATCCTTGGAGGCTGTGAGTGCAGGAAGGCAAAGGCGCTGTGCAGGCAGCTCTGCTGCTGAGCAAAGCCTTGGCTTGCTTGATGAAGCAGAAAGGCCAAGCCGTGACCTGCAGCCTGTGGGGAGGTGGGTGCTGTCCCTCACAGAGGGCTCAGGGCTCTTCCTGGGGACCATGGAAGGTGGGCATCCAATGCCCAGTGAAGGACAGCAATGGCACAGCGACTTCCAGCTTCCCCATGGGGCTGCAATGAGGCAACGATGCCCCCGTGCCGTGAGGACATCATGTCTTGTCATGGCCCTCAGAGGCAGAGACAGCTGCCACAGCCAAGGGGACACAGACCTGGGTTCTACTGGTGCCTTCCAGCCTTGACAGTGCCCTCTGCCCTCTTCACCACAGGCTGTCCTACATGGTTGGAGCCCTGCCCCTGTTTCCCTGCAGGCTGCAGGCACCATCTCGCTGCCCTGCCTTGCTCCCACGCCAACATTGCCATACCTTCACTGAGGTACCTCCACTCTCACCGGCTGTTCCTTGAAACACAAAGCCATGGGCTGATCCAGGCTCCCTCTGGCTGAGCTCTTGCACCGCAGCAGGACCCCTAGAGTGACAGTTCTTCCTCCCGATAGCCACTCTCCATTTGCAACATTACACTTTGTGAAATCTTTTCCCCTCTCCTCTTTTTTCCCACTACCCAGGAAAGCTTTACCACCTCAGGAACTGCCCTCCAAGCAGGGAACCTAACTCAAAAGCTATTTTTGGTGGTCTTTCCCCTCAAAAAAGTGAAGTCACCTCCACATGGTCTTCTAAACCACATGGCTGCTGCTGGCCTTTCAGCTTCTCCCAGAGACGTGACCAAGCCACATGCCTGCTGCTGTCCTCTCATGTCCACAGGCAAAATGGACATGACAGCCTGTACCCCAGCCCTTTTCCTGGAGAGGTCCTATGCTGTAGCTTGGCAGAAGGACTTTCCCAGCCATGTTCCTGTTGCCGGCCTGTCACCTCCAGAGACAGAACTGACCTCACAGGCCCCTTCACAGCCAGGCATGTCCTCCTGCATGAGGAGTTCCTGAGAATCAGCTGTCCTCCTCATAGCATACCCCTCTGTCACCCTCATTCTAACCCATGACCTGGCCACAGAAAAGCAGCCTTGTTTCGTTCAGATTTCTCAAATGCATTTCCCACAGGCCATTTCTATGGAGAAATATTCTTCACATGAACTTCCCTAGTTGTGTTGACATTTTTTATATATGCTCTTATAGCTCTATGGCTTCTTTTTCCAGGTTGGACTGACCTCTGGAGATCGTTGTATCCAGCCCTCCAACTGAAGCAGGGTGACCTAGACCAGCTTGCTCAGCAACGTGTCTAGGTAGGCTTGCAATAAATCACGGAAGCATAAGAACAGAGAATCATTTAGGTTGGAAAAGACCTTAAAGGCCATCAAATTCAACCATTACCTCAGGACAGCCAATTCTGTCACTGAACCATGTCCCGAAGCACTGTGTCTATGTACTTCTGAAACATCTCCAGGGCTGGTGATTCCACCAGCTCCCTGGGCAGCCTGTTCCAATGCTTGACCATCCTTGCAGTGAAGATGTTTTTCCTCATATCCAATCTAAAGCTCTCCTCTCTAACTAGAGGCTATTTCCTCTTGTTCTGTGACTTGTTATGTGGCAGAAGAGACCTACCCCCGCTCATCTACAACCTCCTTTCAGGTAACTCTAGAGAGCAGTAAGATCCCTCCTGAGTCTCCTCTTCTCCAGAGTAAAACCACTTTTCAAAAGAAAACCGTCTTTTCAGACACTCTTCAACAGACCAGGGCTCCAAACCCTTCACCAGCTTTGTTGCCCTTCTTGGACATGATCCTCAGCGTTTCTCTTGCAGTGAGGGGCCCAAAATGGAAACACAGTGTTCAAGGTGTGGCTTCAGCAGTGCTGAGTACAGGGGGTCCATCACTGCCCTGGTCCTGCTGGCCACACTGTTTCTGATAGCAGACACGATGATATGGGCCTTCTTGGCCACCCGGGCACACTGCTGGCTCTTGCTCAACCATCTGCCAACCTGCACCCTCAGGGTACTTCCCCACCAGCCTGCCTTCCAGCTACTCTGGCCCAAGCCTGTAGCGTTGTGGGGGGCTGTTGTGACCCACGTACAGAACTGGCACTTCTCCTGGTTGAACTTCATACAGTTGGACACATCCAAATGGTCCAACCCGTGCAGATCCCTCTGCAGAGCCTTCCTGCCTTCAAGGACATCAGCACTGCTACCCCACTTGATGTTGTACACAAACTCACTGAGGGTGCACTCAATCCAGACCATTGATGAAGTTCTGAAGCAGGACTGGCCCCAGCACTGAGCCCTGGGGAACACCACTCCTTATGGGCTGTTGTCACCTGGATGTCACTCCATTTACTACCCCTCTTGGGGCTTGGTTGTCCAGCCAGCTCAAAACCAGCGTGGAGAACACCCACCAAAGCCATGAGCAGCCAGTTTCTCCAGGAGAATGCAGTGGGAGATGGAGCCAAAAGGCTTTCCTAAGGTCCAGGTAGACAGCATCCACAGCCTTTCCCTCATCCACTCGGCAGGTCACCTTGTCCCAGCAGGAGATCAGATTCATCAGGCAGGACCTGCCTTTCATAAACCCATACTGGCTGGTCCTGACCTCCTGGTTTTCCTGTGGCTCCTGTGTGATGATGCTCAGGACGATCTGCTCTACAACCTTCCCTGGCACTAAGATCAGTTTGACAGGCCTGTAGTTATCCCGATCCTCCCTCCTACCCTTCTTGTAGGTGGGCAGCACTTGACTAGCATTCAGCCTTCTTGGGCCTCCCCAGTTAGCCAGCACTGTGGAAAGTCATCGCTGTGGTGAGCAATAGAGAAACAGACCAATGATTTTCAAAGTGTTCCTGCATCACGGGATGTCCATTGTCAAGGACACATTCAAAAGCACCTTGTCCTTTCTGGGTATAAGGTTCACCGGAACCACGTGTCCTCTGGGGCTGCAGAGGCATCACTGGCAGCAATGCCTTCTCCTGCAGCACTGCACAGTCCAGCCCTGCATGTCTCTGGTCCCAAGGACAGCATGGATTGCTCTCCTTAGGGACATCTCATTTCACCTTCACAGTGACCTCTGCCCACCACCCCAGCATGCTCTGCAGCAAAATATTTTGCTTGCGTGTGACCTTGGACACTTGGTACCCATTATTATTTTTGTAGTTACATGTCTGAGCCTGGCCCAGGTGACACAGGTGTGGTTCAGGGTAACTGCTCTGAAATCACCTAAATCAGGGAGAGGAAGGGGAAAAGTCTTATTTAAGCAGCATGAGGAAGCCTTAGGATCAATAACCTCACATCTTCTTGGGGAATTTAGAGATCCTGTGGGTTTACATGGCAAGGGTTTGGGAGTGGTTTGGAGGTGTTTGTAGGGCTGGCAGAGGTGAGAAGAGATCAAGAGCTGACTCCATGACCATAACAGCGACTTTCATTTGACTCCAAAATAGACCAGCCCCTGCCCAAACCTGAGCCAATAAGCAATTCTAGTGGCACCTCTGTGATACCCTATGGCAGAAAGGACAAAGCAGAAAGGGAGAGGAGTGAGAATGATGTGAGAGAACAACCCTACAGACATCAAGGTGAGTGAAGAAGGAGGGGAGCAGCGAGACAGAGGCTTGGTGGGATCCTCCAAGCCAGTGGTCAAGTAACCACCTACTGACAGTCACAGGGCAGCACAGTGACAATGCTCCTTTATGTGTCTGTAGGTTGTTTACATCAGTATTCTAGCACAGCTGCCAGATGGGCCAACAGCTGTGATGCTCCCCTGGATCTGAAACCCTGCATCATTCGTGTCCACCTTGGTACTAGGAGCAAAGCAATGGTGGAGTCTCGTCTCCCAGGGGCAGTGAGGCAGGAGAGCAGCAGAGTGCAGCCCCCAGGTCATACACTGGCAGGCTGTGGCCTGTGCAGAAGGAGGGAACACTCCTTCGGGTGCCCTGGAATTGCCTCACCGGTCTAAACCGCGTGGTGGATGCCTGGGCTGTTGGAGGCTGCTGTCCTTGCCGAGCAGCTGTGCTGAGCTCTGCCACCTGCCTTGGCACTTGGTTCCCTCAGTGTCACAGCTCTGTCTGCAACAGGACGGGCTGCAGCTGCCTCTGCGTGGGCGCCTGGCTGAGGGCACTGCTGCACATCTGGGCTGAAGCCCCCCAGCTGTGGCACCAGCCCAGCTCTGCCTGGCCATAAGGCAACCTGGTACCAAGTGTCCCCGAGCCCGGGGGTGCAAAGGCTTTGCTTCAGAGCAGAGACATGGCCTGGGCAAAGGAGAGCTGAGTCTTGAGCCCTCGGACTGTGCAATGAAGTGCTGAAATGGGCTCTGCAGGGCTTACTGAAGCACTGAAGACATCCTCCCTGCCCCTGCCTGCAGAACCACCAGACACACACATACACACACGCTCCTTTAGGAGTACTTGGATCCTTTGCTGCAGTTTTCCTGGTGTCCTCTCTAGTAATGGGTTAACAAAAGTTGATACTCCTGCAGAAAACTTTTTCTAGTAGGAGAATTGCCACTGCTGGAAATAAGTGTGTCCCCCCAGGAGAGGCAAGGCCCGTGAGGGATTGCCTCATCCTGCTGCCCAGCAGGTTCCCCTGCAGCCCCAGGGACACCTGGAGGGAGCCCAGAGGGGCAGAGGAGGGAGGCAGGGAGAGCTCAAAAGCAGCCCTTGGTGGGGGGCTGCTGAGAGCTCCCTGCTGGAGAAATCTGCAGAGCCCTGGAGCCGGTAAGTGTGTGGCTGCAGGGCAATGCCTCTGCAGTTCCTAGCTGGGTCTGCAGCAGCTGGGGCCCCCCCCAGCCTGTGGGACCGTGTGGGAGCCTTTTGCTGTGGAGGAGGCCAGTGTGCTGCAGAGCAGGGCTTCCCTGCTGCAGCGTGGGAGGGCCAGGGCATGTGGGCTGCCTTGTGCCAGGGCCGGCTGCAGGGCTGTGAAGGTGGCTGTGCAGGCAGCGGTGCCCAGGGCTGTCCTTGCCAGCAGGGTCCCTGCAGCCCAGGGGGCTGTGTGCTGGGGCAGGGGCTCTGCCGCCTGCCAGGGGCAGCTCTCAGCCTGCCGGGGGGCTCCCGACAGCTCTGGGGGCGTATGGACCGACCCCTGATAGGGAAGGATCTCTCTGCTGTTGAGAGTGTGCCGCAAGGGTGAGCGCTGCTTACAAGTATAGGTTACCCTCAGAATATGTCTGGATGAGACTTTTCGTATCGAAGGTCAGCGCAGGGATTGCTATGATAAATCCAGGGCTCTCCTCAATCTGTGTTTTCAGTTTTCTGTTGTTGGGGGCAGGAGAGGGGAGGCAGAAATGTTAATGGAGATCTCGAGTTTGAAGATGTCCCTGAGACTGCCAGCTGTAACTCTGAGTGATGAGGAGGTCTGCCAGGAGCCTCCTGAAGTGCCCTCAGCCACTCCTCCGCCTATGAACAGCAGCAGCAGCACCTTTGCTGGAGCCATCAGGGTCGTTCTGAGCTGCCCTTTTCCCCCTGCGGGCAGGACCCTGTGCCCAGCCAGTGCCCTTCAGAGAGGCACGTTTGTGTGGGGCCAGTGCACAGAGGCAGAGATGTGGTCTGTGAGCACTGACAGGGAAAGACCTGGCACAGGGAGATACGTCCCACAAGGAAAGTCTCCTGACATCCAGGGTATTGCAAGGACTGATAGGAAACTTCAGACAGAATTGTTGTGGAAGGGAGAATCAGAAAGCTCTCTCTGACCATGTGCAGTGCAGACCCCTTTCTCTGAGGCATCCCCCTGGCCTGCTCTCCCCCCAGCAAAGCCTCTGCCCTCAGGGCTGGGGGTCCCGAGGCGTGAGCCACCCCCTCTGCAGCCAGAGCTCCAGCAGAGCCGCGGTGCAGCTCTGCAGCCACGTGCCCCGGTCCCTCTGCAGAGCACAGGGGCTGAGAGCAGCTGCCCGGCAGTGTTGGTGTGTGGGAGGTGGCGAGCAGAGCTGGGCAAGGGCAACGCTGCCCTCAGTGCCTGGCTCGCTCGCCCTGGACACTCTTACCTAGACCATCAGTGCAATTTTACTTCTTTCTCTGCCGTTTTGGGTTAGTTTTATTCTCTAGCTCTTGCTGTCAGGCTCTCTGGGGATGGGTGTTTCAGCTGCAGAGTCACACTCTGACCTTGTGGGTCCTCTCCTGCAGGTGTGTCCATGGGAACAAGTGTCCCAGCTTTCCTCTCAGCTGTGGGGCTGTGGGCAATGCCCTATGTGGGGCTGGGCAAGGGGCTGGTTCTCCCTGAACCTGATGCTCTTGTTAGGGCACTTGGCTACCTCCTTGAAGTTCCCTTCCAAGCAGCGAGTTGCCCTCCAGAGTGGAAACCTGTCCCCTCGCACCCATTAGTGATCTGAAAGCCCCACATAGAGGCGTAGAGTTTCTGTGATGGAGAAAACACTGTTGGGGTGGGTGAAATGAGCTGTGTATCCTTTGCTGTGGGTGGGATGCTGAGTTCTGATGAAAGTCTACAACCTTTACTGGTCTGTGGTGGGTCAGTCCGTTCTCAGCAGTGCCTTGTGGTATTTCAGGGTAACATGGGAGTGTGGCCACCATTCATCTCAGGAAGGTGCAAGCCCACAGAAACTGGGAACCAGAAGGACAGACCACCTCCCCTCACTGGGCACTCACCCACAGGCAATCCTCTTGCCTCACAGACCTCACTCTGTTCCACCGGAGGGCAGCAAAAATGCTCTGCTTTTCTGACATCTGAAAATACTCAACAGGAGAGATGGGGGGGAGCTGTGAAAAAAACTAAAGCTCTCTTACAATGCCTTCACCCTTCCCGTTCCTTAGCACTGGCGCTGCAGACGCTGACCAGCCCTTCTGCGTTGGCACTGGTTTCAGAGGACAAAGTTAAACACCAGGACTGGTCCCTGCCCCCACCCACTGCTGCAGAGTGGGGCTGGCTGGTCAAGAGCCCGTGGGCAGATGCCCTGCTCTTCATCACCCACACGGCCAGCACCAAGCAGGGCTGCAGCCACACAGCTGCAGGAAGGTCTCCGAGAAAAGAGAGGGATGTCTGTGTGTGACGGGGGGATGGTCTGTGGGAAATGGCTTTGATTTTGCTTGCAGAAGTCTCCCCTAAATTATCACTGTCTTTTTCTCCTGTGACAGGACCATATGCCCAGAGGCAGCACAGGTCCAACAGCAGCTCCATCTCCCAGTTCCTCCTCCTGGCATTTGCAGACACGCGGGAGCTGCAGCTCTTGCACTTCTGGCTCTCCCTGGGCATCTACCTGGCTGCCCTCATGGCCAACGGACTCATCATCACTGCCATAGTGTGCGACCACCACCTGCAAACCCCCATGTACTTGTTCCTACTCAACCTCTCCCTCCTCGACCTAGGCTCCATCTCCACCACTCTCCCCAAAGCCATGGCCAACTCCCTCTGGGACACCAGGGACATCTCCTACCCTGGATGTGCTGCACAGCTCTTCCTGATTGTCTTTTTCCTTTCAGCAGAGTGTTCTCTCCTCACCGTCATGGCCTATGACCGCTACGTGGCCATCTGCCAGCCCCTGCACTACGGGACCCTGCTGGGCAGCAGAGCTTGTGTCCACATGGCAGCAGCTGCCTGGGCCAGTGGGTTTCTCAATGCTGCGCTGCACACGGCCAATACACTGTCACTGCCGCTCTGCCAAGGCAATGCCCTGGGACAGGTCTTCTGTGAAATCCCACAGATCCTCAAGCTCTCCTGCTCACACACCTACCTCAGGGAAGTGGGGCTTATTGTGGCTAGTTCCTGTTTAGTCTGTGGATGTTTCATTTTCATTGTGCTGTCCTACGTTCAGATCTTCAGGGCTGTGCTGAGGATCCCCTCTGAGCAGGGACGGCACAAAGCCTTTTCCACGTGCCTCCCTCACCTGGCCGTGGTCTCCCTCTTTCTCAGCACTGGCATGTTTGCCCACCTGAAACCCCCCTCCATCTCCTCCCCATCCCTGGACCTGGTGGTGTCAGTTCTGTACTCGGTGGTGCCTCCAGCAGTGAACCCCCTCATCTACAGCATGAGGAACCAGGAGCTGAAGGACGCACTGAAGAAGCTGATGCAGTCAGGTGTCTCTCAGCAGCACTGAACTGCCTGAATCTCCTCACAAGGCATTTCCTGGTCATCTCTGGAACTTCCTGTGCATTTAGCATTTAATCTGTGACAATCCTGTTTGTTTTGCAATGCCTGCATGGAGTCCACTTCCTCAAGGCAGGAACCTAGCCTGTTTGACCCAGAGGCCTTTATACGTGTGCTTTGGGGGATGGTGCAGCTAGACTCCTGTGTCACATCTATGTAATAAAAGAGTTTTTTCCCAGTACTGATATCTGGGAAGTGCCTGGTAGAGGAAAATACCAGTGTAGATTTAAGCTGGGTGAGTCTGCATGGTGTGGGCACACAGCAGGTCGGGGCACACAGCAGGTGTGCAGATCTAGGGGTCATGGTGAAGGAACCAAGGCAATTAAGGAGAAGGACTGAGGGGCCTGCTCTGTGCCATATCCCCTGGACACACCACACAAGCTGCCCCAGATTCCCCAAGAGGTCCCTAACACCACTCCTTTCCCTTCTTTGTCTTACACCCCAGCCCCCATCAGGAACATCTGTTGCATGGTCACCTCTGTCCTACTCCAGGGCTCAGTGAGACCCAGATCCATTCCTATTTTAAATGTAAAGGCAGCCACTTTCAATATAAAGGCAGCCTTGTTCGCACTGACACTTGTTACACACAAGTCCCATAGCTCTTGTCACAGTTGGTGTGGTGACGCAAGTCGAGACAGACTCAAAACCACTGTATATGCGTGGGTGAGTTCAGGCAATATGGCTAAAATGGCATTTATTGTTTTAACATATTGCTTATATATCTTAGACAGTACATGTGTCAGATGCTGATAGGCTTTATGTCTTCTCCTTGCTTGCTGTTTGCTGTTGCTGTAGGCGCCCGTATGCTGCGGTTTTAAGTTCTGGTTTTTTCACATCCTGTTTACATGCCTGACATTTTTGTAGATGTCTTAAAGGTACGCGACTAAGCCTTCAAAGTCAACTAACTCATTAGCAGACCGACTGCAGACCCCAACAATTCCCCTATTTTGTTTTTGAACAGCTGTGTGCTGTTTGCGGCAGGTGTGCTGTGCGCTGCAGGGCCCTTGGCAAATATGACACAAACTAGGCAATAGCAAACAAACAATACCGCCAACTGAGTGAATTGATGCCAAAAAACCCCTGACAGTTTCTCAGGTTTTGGTAACATGTTGCTGCAATGTGGCACCTAAATCCATGCAGTACACGCCATCAAGATCCTCACAGCCATGTCCTGAGTCAACAACAAAAACTCAATAGCTGCTCTGTTTTGTAAAATCGCATGTGGTGGCAAATCATCAGCTAACAATCCCAAAACACTAGAGGTTTGATTTGCATTCTTAACTACCTAACAAATAAGGTGATTTAACTCTTTTAATGCTTTCCCTGCTGCTGCTCCGGGTAAGAGAAGAGCTGCTGCAATACATTCCCATCAGTTCCATGACTCAACTACACCATTACATGTTTCATCCAAAGCTATACTGTGTTTAAACACATTATGCTTATCAGCATGAGCACATATTGATTTATGTGGGTGCCATGGTGCCATCATGGCCTCCCGGTACATTAGCATCTACATAAAAACAACTATCAGCATTCAATGTGCCAACAATATCAATTTCTTGTGGGTTACCGTTATACAGAGTTAACCTATTATCCCAAATACCAAGGTTTTCAGTAAGATCCTTCATTACTCAAAGTCTTTGATGAAATCGTACATTCGGCTTTTGTGCAATAATGTCTGTTAACACACGTTGCAAGTCAGTTTTGAGGAAGGGCACACCAACCAGGCATGTGTGGGAGGGTTGACTGCCTTGCACCAGAGACACACCAAACCGGGATGGGTTCAGTTGCTGTGCTAAGGAGACCACACATCAGTTGTTGGGTTGACTGGTGGCAGCCGTGCTCCCACGATCCAGCACGCTAATCTCAGGCCGCACACAGCGAGCTGGTATCCATTGCAGACCTTCATCTGTAAAGACACAAGCATAACCTCTCCCCCAAGGTAACAATCCATGCAGTCCTGACCACTGCCTAGTACAAGGTCTTTCATGCCTACTAAGATGCCTTTGTGCTTTGGCTGCTTATTACCAAGTGACACAAAGTGCCGCACAATGGGAGGCACCGCATGGTTGGCAGAGATTTTCAAAAAGTTCAAAACACAGCATGCTTTCTCTGAACGTGCCTCTGGGGTCATTTCCTTCATTCCCCCTTCTTGTGTTTCAAGCAGGCATTTGAGAGTATTGTTCATGCGTTCAACGATGGCTTGGCCCGCGGGGGAATGGGGAATACCAAATTTGTGGGAGATCCCCCACCGGGAAAGGAACTGAATGATGGACTTGGAGCTATAGGCAGGTCCATTGTCTGTTCTGATTTCAAGGGGGACACCGAGCACAGACGAAGCACGTTGCCAGTGCCAAATGACCTCACGACTGGTCTCACCTGTGTGGGCAGTAGCAATCATTGCAGCAGAATATGTGCCTATTGTAACATGGACATATTTTTGTCTGCCAAACTCGTTGTAATGACTGACATCTGTTTGCCAAAGTTTTAAAGCTTGAAGGCCTCTAGGACTGACTCCAAGACTGGGTATGGAGGTAACATTTGGACAGTCTGGACAGGCTGCAACAATGCTGCATGCAGCAGCCTGAGAGAGACGCTTTTGGCCAAGTTGATGATACCAGGATTGCCAAATACGATGATAAAATTGGTGGGCTAACACGGCCTGCTGGTGGGCATCAGGAACAGGCAGTGACAGAGCCACAGAAACTAGAGCATCAGCTCTAGCATTGCCTTCAATTAGAGAACGGGTAGGGAAGAACAGCTGTAAAATGCATAACATAAAATGGAGAGCGGCGTTTCCAAATTCCTTCCCAACCTAAAGTCTAAGCTGCTAAAAGTTTGGGATGGTTGACATGGCCAAGGACAGTGATATCCAACTTGGGAAGGAGGGCTGCCACATAGGCTGAATCAGTAACAAGATTAAGAGTGCCTGGGAAGAACTGAAATGCCAAGGCCGCAGCTTGTAACTCTTCAACTTCCAGGGTTCCTTCCAAATATACAATTTGGGAATGCCATTGCCCGTCCTGCTTCCAAGCAGCAGTGGCTTTTCATGGTTTTCCAGACCTGTCCGTAAACACTGTGTCACCTTTGACTGGGCATCTCTGATTTAGCTGCCGTGGCTGCAAAGTTACATCTACAGTCATTTTCAAAAGTGGATGAGGTGGATGATGGTGCTGAACTTGCCCTTGAAAACTGGCAAGAGCCACTTGAAGGGCAGTAGCGTTTGACAGCGCCCATTCAAAATTGAATTGTTGTACAGGGATAATCACAGCTGTTGGATCCACTGCAGTCAACTCTAAACATCTTTTTCAGATTCTTATGATCAAGTTGACAAAATTGGACCATCCAACAGAATTTTTCTTAGACTGCAAAGGCAAATCCAACCATACTGCAACAACCGACTTGGCTTTGTCTGCTTTGTCTTCTGGATCTAAAGGAATGGTGAACATACAGCCTTACAGATCAATAACTACAATGTCCCACTCCATTGGTATCACGGTGGCAGACGGCAATCCCGGCTGCAAGGCCCCCACAGGGGCCACCACTGCATTGACTTTACGCAGGTCATGCAGCAATCGCCATTTCCCCGAAATCATTTTCATCACAAATACAGGGCTGTTCCACGGGCTATGTGACTCTTCAGTGTGGCCCGTGTTTAATTTTTCCTTAAGTAATTCATGCCGGGCACACAGCTTTTCCTGGGGCAGGGGCCACTGACCTACGCATACTGGTCTGTCGGTCAGCCAAGTAGACCAAGGGGAGGCTGTTTCACTGCCTGCAGTACAGTGGCCCCAGTTAAAAATCCGTGGTGATCCAAACTCCCCACTGTCCTAGACAATCTCGGCCCCACAGAGTGAGTGCTGTGGTGGTAACGTATGGCCGGACGGAGGCAGTCTGTCCTTCTTGTGTTTTGATCTGTATAGGTTTTACAGACAAGTAGCTTGTAGTCACGCCCCCCCGACCTACATCTCCCGCTGCGTTATTTACCAGAGGCCAATGAGGTGGCCAGTCCTTTCTCGATATGACAGTTGCGTCTGCTCCGGTATCCAGAAGACCGCTCAACTTCACTTGTGCCGGAGTGCCTCCCGACAACGCCAGAGTGCAGGTCATGTTGGGTCCTTGTGGAGATGGTTCTTGTGTCCAAGACACTTGAGGTATTCCAATGGAGGTGAATCCTTCATTGACCCGTCATCTAGGCTCTGTTTGGGGAACAAAACTCTCAAAAAGCACAAGCTGAGCAAGGCGTGTATTTTTTGGAATCATAACAGGAGGCACAGGTGTAGAAACTAAGGCACATATTTGATCCGTAAAGTCTATATCACAAACACTAACATGGACTTGGTTATTTTGGACTTGATCTAACACTAGGGTGGACCACTGAGCCTGATGTTGAGGGCTGGCATACTGCCCAGTACCCATCAACACGTCAGGCCCATTACCAACCCGGGGATCATCCTGTGCAAGGTTCATATTCTGCAGCCCTTGCTGTTCCACCGCTGCCCGCCATGTGCCGTGGGAGACTGATAGTGGCACAGGTTGGAAAATGATCTGCGCCACCTGAGAAATATCGAAAGGAGTCCAAGTGTCCATGGTAAGCAAATGTAACGATTGCTTTGTAACCGACGAATTCACCCCGTACTGAGAAACAGGTTTTTGCAAGTCCTGCACTACTTTCCAAGCAGGTGCTGTATGAACCTTGGGATTACCAGCAGCCACGTCTCCTGTTATAACAGGACATGCATGCAGTGCAACAGTGGAAGGAGTAGTAACATCAAGGAGCGGTCTACCTGTATGTCCTACTAAATTCCAGTTTCCCTCTTTCAGTACCCCATCTTTTACAGCCTGCCAAAATTGCCGAGGGCCGCGTGGCATTACCATTACGTTGGATACTGGATTTCTACCACCACCACATTCATCACTGCCTCTGACTGATAACCTTGTCGTAGCTGGACATGATTCCCGATTTTTGGCATTTCCACCCTGCGTAGGCAGGGGAGGAGCAGAGGGGGCAGGCGGGAGGGGAGAAGCAGCTGTGGGAGGAGGGAGTGTGGGCTGCCATAAATGTCGGTGGGACTCAGGGGGGCAGGGATCAGTCCGCCGAGGTTTCTGCTTGCCGTCCTCATCCTCGGAATCACTACCGAACATAGGCCGATGCCATTGGGCAGATCTGGGGGCTTTGGGACAATGAGGCGTGGTGACTGGTAAGGGGCACGGATTCTCCCCCTCCCCCACGACCTCACCCTCTTGTCTGTTGACTGAAGGGTGATCCAGGGGAGGTCTGGCTGATACACCCCCACTGACGTCTTGCTGACTTTTCAAGCCCCCCACAGCATCACTAAGCAGTGCCCATGTAGCCAAAAGCCACGACACCTCTTTGTCCCCTTTCGCCGCAGCTTCTAACAGTGTCGATCCCAAATTCTCCCAGGTCGACACACTAAGAGGAGTCACAGTGGACGCTTCTACTCCTTGTCTCTTGGCCCACAATAGCATACATCTTAACCACAGCCCATCTAAAGTAGTTCCACGCTTCTGTAAAATTTAACTTCCACACTGACAGCACCATGGTATCTTCCTTAAATTTGTCCCCGTGATGTCCCTGGTGGCTCACCTTTCTGGTGTCACGGTCTCCCAGGACCTTGCAGCCGTCCCGTTGCGCTATTCCACTTCACCAGGCTCCATCTCCCCAGCAACCCGCTGGTCACAGTCTCACGGTCTCCTTATGATACCCCTTATTGGGGTCACATCAGCACGTTGAGGTAACCAATTGTGGCGACGCAAGTCGAGTCAGACCCAAAATGTGGAGTGGCTGGAAGAAAACGGGCATATTATGAGCAACCCAGACCGAATAACTTGGTTGTAATAACAGGCCGCAGCTCTAACAAGCTGCAGGTGTTGTGAAGGACATGTGCAAGGCCAAGGGAGACAAAGAAACTGTGTATTCACAGAGAGGTAAGAGAGTTGGACAGAAAGATGATAACAACAGGATGCCTGCACAAGGGGGGAGCAGCGTGTGGGTACTGCACTGGGACCAACAACTTGGGAGGTGGGAGCGTGTGAACGAGTAGTTTTAACCGATCACCTTTTACATAACAAAGCGTGCGTAGTGTGTGCATTTTTAGCTGTAGAGTATAAATTGGTGTGAGTCTATTAATAACGTGGCACTAACTTGATCACATTGGTCGTATAAGTTGTGTCTGAGCCTTCTGCATCAACAAGTGGCGCCCGAACAGGGACCCTCTTGTCCATGCTTGGCTGGAGCACAGAGGTGGACAAGAGGGGGCAGAAGAAGCTGGCCGTAGCAGGTGCTGCCCCATTGCCTGGGAAGATGCGTGCGCACAGCCGTTGGAATCTTGCCCCGATCAGGTGAGCGGTCGGGGAGGAGATGGGGTCCACGCTGAGCAAAGAGGAAGCAGCAGTGGTGAAGCTCCTCCAACATATCCTCTCTCAGAGAGGGTTATCTTGTGATGAGGGAAGCCTGAAGAGGTTGCTGTCGTGGGCTCGGCAGCGTGGATTAATCCGATCCGTGAGTGCAGGCTTTGAACTAGACACTTAGGAAAAGGTTGGCGCAGCACTGTGGGAGGACATTAGCTCAGGCTCTAAAGGCAGGGGGAAGCTCTCCACAGTGTGGAGGCTGATCCCAGAGACTCTGTGCGGCGAATGAAGAGACGGGACGCAGCTTGATGCAAGCAAATGTCAATTTATTCTACAGAAGCACGAGTTTTTATACACTTTCAGAAGCTGCGTGTTTTAAACTAATTGGTTCTTGAAGCTAAGCCTTGCATACTAGGCAATCCCTGACTGGTGGTTAACTACCAGCAATCAACAGCAAGGTGTTACCTTTCCTTGGCGCCATCCTTGGCGCCATCCGTCTCCCACTCCCCTGTGCTCTGTAAACATGCCTCATCATGTTAATTGTTGTCTAGACAAGCTCGAGCACATTCCCCTCAGCTAACTGATTGCCGCGCATGGTCCTAGTTTCCAGACCGCTCCTGCAACTCTGAAAGAGATGAAAGCAGAATGACAAACTACCACATCTGCTTTTGCTGCCCTGTCGGCAGAAGTTGAAGGCGCTAGAGCAAAAGACTCTGCTACTGCTATGACATTCTCGGGAGCCTCGTTCCCAAAAGCCAAAAGAAAGGACAGGGATGCATGGTGTGTAGCAGCAGTGCGGCTAAAGCGCCAAGAGCCAAAGGAAATGAATCTGCCACCGCTTGAATCTCCCGGTCCATGTTGGAGAGAGAAATACCCGGAACGCGTGCATAACGTCTCGACAGAGGACAGCTTCTATCCACCTCTGCCTCTGTCCACGCCTCCATCACCCCAATCGGCATCTGCAGAACGTCACTGTGGTTTGGAGAATGTACAGCTGCAAGATCTCATGAAAAAATTGGAGCAACTTGAGACATGGATGCTAGAATTGGCACAGCCTGCTCCTATAGCACTGCCACTATCTCCCTTCTCTATTAATCCTTTTTCACAGGGTGGAGGAGGGGAGAGTGGCTCTGGGGAGACATTAGCAGCGGGACCGTTACCACCGCTGGTTCCAATGGGAGGCATGGGGGGTAATTGTAATCCAACACGTCGATGGTGGGGAGTCATTTGGGATGCAATTATAGAGGGGCAATTTGGGCCGATGGCCTTTCCTGTGATAGTAACACCACAGGGTAACGAGTGGGAACCTTTAGACTGGAAAGTAATCAAAGAAGCGGAATTAGCAGTAACACAATATGGGTTTAAATCTCCATATACTAACTCAATAATTCAGCATATTTTCACAGCAAATTTATTAACTCCATATGATGTGCGTATGGTTGCACAAGCTTTGTTAACGGCTTGTCAGCAGATACAGTTTTTTCAACGCTGGCAGGCAGCGAGTCATGCTGCTGCGGCCACGCCACGTCAGCAGGGGGATCCGCTGTTTGGAGTGAATGCCCAAATGCTTTACAGGTGCCAGCCCCTTCGCTAACCCTGCGTGGCAAGTGGGATTCCAACCCAAGGTGTTACGATTAATGCAGGAACTAGCTCTGAAAACGATTTTTGCCCTCCATGATGACAAAATAGCACCAGCATTTACGGGGATAGAACAGGGACCTATAGAATCTTACCCAAAATTTATAGACAGACTGCATGCCGCTCTCATGATTAATCCTGATCTGAATGAGGATATGAAAGCAAAGTTTCTTGATGTGCTTGCTTATGATAATGCTAATGAGAAAACTAAGAAAGCTTTAAGCCTCCTGCCGTGTGGGTCATCAGCTGTCCAGCTGTTGGAGGTGGCAGAAAGAATGATTGATCAGGAAAAAACTGCCTTTATGGCTGCCGCGGTAGGAGCTGCAGTGAAGCCGCTTGTGCAAGGTAAAAATAATAACGGGAGGCAAGCTAGGAGATGTTTTAATTGTGGCAGGATGGGACATATTAAATCACAATGTCATGTTCCAGGCTCACAGCAAAAGAAATAGTGTGTGCAGTGTTGGGAAGATAATCATAACACCAGTGATTGTCGGAAAAAAGGGGAACGAGACACGGAGCACGTCTCGCCCTTGTGGTACGACACAAGTCCAGGGTGCTTGGACCGCTGCTCCACCGCCACCTCCGGAAGCACCAGAGTGGACCTGACAAGAGCAGTAGCTATTACTCTTACCGACACCACAGTTCAATTGGTTGATTCAAATCTTGTGGGACCTTTGGGACATGGTGTGAGTGCCTTATTAATCGGATGTTCTTCAGTATCTAGGAAAGGTATTTTTGTAGTCCCAGGACCTATTGAAGGACGGATTAAAATAATGGTTTACACACTAACTCCCCCTATAACTATTAAGGAGGGATCAAAAATTGCTCAATTAATTCCTTTTGAAGCAGAAGTGCCTAACGCAGAACAAAAGACAAGGGCTGTAGAAGGTATCGGATCCACCGGTCAGCCTGGTGTTTTGCTAGCCATGCACATCAGTCGGGGAAAACCGGAGGAAGAAACATAACTGAGACACCCTAGTGGACAAGTGTGCAAATTGCAGATGATTATAGACAGTGGAGGTGATGTAACGATTGTACCTTTTCTTAAGTGGTCTAGGCGGTGGCCTCTAACGCCAGCGGGTACCGGCATTGTAGGGGGTGGTGGGACTCAAGCTACCTTTATCAGTAGAGACATAACTGCATTTATGTTCTCTGATGGTAGGGTAGTAACTACATGTCCCTACATAATGCACCTGCCTGTGGCACTAATTGGAAGAGATCAGCTGAAAAACTGATGATCCAATTTGGATTGATCAGTGGCCGCTAAAGCAAGACCGGCTGCAGATTGTCAATAATTTGGTGCAGGAACAATTAGATGCTGGGCACATCGTGCCTTCAACTAGTCCATGGAACACCCCAGTTTTTACAATCCCAAAGAGGTCTGGGAAATGGCAGCTGTTACATGACTACGAGCAACCAGTGCCGTTATGTGTGATATGGGCACCTTACAACGCGGGCTACCCTCTCCGGTTATGCTACCGGAGGATTGGGATTTGGTGATTATCGATTCAAAAGACTGTTTCTTTACAATTCCTTTACATCCACAGGATGCTGAAAGGTTTGCTTTTACAGTGCCATCGATAAATAAAGCAGAGCCAGCGAAAAGATATCACTGGGTGGTGTTGCCGCAGGGAATGAAAAACTCACCTACGACGTGTCAATTGTTTGTTGCCTGGGCTTTAGAACCCATTTGTGAGCAGTATCCTCATTTACTTATCTAGCATTACATGGATGATATTTCGGTTGCAGGAAAACAGCTGGATTCTGAGCTGTTTTCTCAGCTGAATTTTATGTCAGCTCACGCATAGTCTTGGAAAAAGGGGGTTGAAGATAGCCCCAGAGAAAATTCAGAAGAAAGGGAGATGGTTGTACCTGGGCTGGATCATTACAAATGGAATGATTCGACCTCAGAAAGGGAAAATTAACACAGCAATAGAAACATTGTCTGATGTGCAAAAATGAATGGGAGATATCCAGTGGGTTCGTAATATCTGCGGAACTACGAACGATGATCTGAAACCATTGATGCCGCTCCTGGGAACATCTGCACAGGCTCAGGAGCGCCGTCAATTGAATGAGGATCAGCAACAGGCGTTGCAGGTGATCACTAATAAGATAGTAACAACTTATGCTCACAGTCGACTAGACAAGCAAGCTCTTTCGTTGATGATAATTAACTCAGGAGGTGAGCGAGAACACCCATTAGGGATTATTATTATCCAGCTGGGAGAAGGGAAACTGCATTTACGAATTTTGAAATGGGTTTTTCTCCCTTTCCAGCCCAGGAAGACAGTGGTTACACACCCTGAATTGTTTTCACAGCTTATTATCAAAGGGAGGCAGCGAATTGCAGATATCTCAGGCCTCGAGCCGACTATTACATATGTACCTGTGTCTCAACTTTATTTGGACTGGCCGTTGTGTGCTTCAACAGAATTTCAAATAGCAGCTGCTGATTTTTTGGGAACTCTCACTAACACTTACCCTTCGGACAAACTTTTGCCATTGTTATCTCATCAGCGCATTGAACATTTGCCTTTGCGATCGGAGGTTCCTTTAAAAGGGATAACTGTTTTTACTGATGCTGGGTGAAAATCTCAGAAAGCTGCAGTCACCTGGAAAGCAGGAGAAACCTGGGAACATAAACTGCTCCCTGGGGTGACCGGAGACTCTTTACAGACTTTAGAACTCCGAGCTGTTACTTGGGCATTTCAGCACTGGTTTCGAGAACCCGTTAATGTAGTATCAGACTCATTATATGTTGTGGGCACGGTACAGCGTTTGGAACATAGTATGGTGAAACCTGTGCGAAATCCTGTATTGTTTACTCTGTTGTTACAATTGTTAACGCTTTTGAACCAGCATCGGGATGAATATTTTATTGTGCATATTCGCAGTCATCAGAAATACGGAGGTCTCGCGTTAGGTAACGCTCGGGCTGAGCAGCTTGTCGCTCCAGCCTGGACAGGTCCTGTTGTTAAAACCTTTGAACAAGCTAGGTTATCACATGAGTTTTTTCACCAGTCAGCAAAAGTGTTGGCCAGGCAATTTCACATTCCTGTGGCTGATGCTAGGGAAATTGTACAGTCCTGTCCTGATCGTCAGAAGGCAGGAGCTGGCCTTGGTTTGGGGGTGAACCCTCGGGGACCCCGACCCCTACAATTTTGGCAGATGGATGTAACTCATATCCCAGAATTTGGCAGGCTTAAATATGTGCATGTTTCAATTGATACCTTTTCCCTAGCGCCCTGAGCAACGGCGCAAGCTGGTGAAACAGCACGGCATGTAATTAGACATATGCATGCTGCCATTATGGCACTTGGAGTGCCTGCACAAATCAAACCTGATAATGGCCCGGCCTACACTTCTTGGAACTTTACTCTTTTTTGTCAGCTTTGGGGTATATGTCCTATCGCAGGCATACCACACTTTCCCACGGGACAGGCCATTGTGGAATGAGTACATCAAACACTGAAAGCGCTTTTGCAAAAACAAAAAGGGGAGAGGTACTGGGTCCGGCAGAGCATCTTGTAAAAGCGATATACGTATTGAACTATTTATGGTTTACAGGTGATAGAAATGAACCGCCAGTAATAATGCATAGTTTGTGTTTGAGATCTGGGGTAAACCAGTGTGGAAATAGTGTTTTTGGTCAATACCGAGATGTCGCTACAGGAGAATGGAAGGGACCTGCGGAACTAAAAATGACGGGGCAAGGACATGCTTGCGTTTTTGCAGATACCCGTGTTAGATGGATTCCGAGTCGCTGGGTGAGGCCCTGGCAAGGGGATCTTAAGAATAAAGAAGTACAGGATCCGGTTGAAGTAGAGGATCAGGTTAAAGTAGAGGATCAGGTTTGATTTCTTATGTTTTACAGGGCATGGGTCAATATCAATAGTAGCCTTATGTCCTGAGGCACTTCAACGACACCAGCATCGACTGAACTTGGTCTTGACCCCATGTGAACGCAGCTGCCCAGCTCAGAACAGATCAAGAAAATCGACACAGCTTGTAGAGAGCGTGGTCTGAACTGTCAGCCTTGGGTTTTCATACATTGCACGTGGTGTGACAAGAAGACTTGGAGAGTCGCGCGTGCATGTGATCGAGATAGTCTGTTTAAATGTCACTCATGTAATGATCGGGTTGTGTTTTGTTCTGAAGCGAGCGAGTTGTCTGACTTTCTAGGTGTGTTAGCATATTGGTAATGTGCTGTTAATATGGAAAGACAAGCGTGAATACTTTGAGAACAACAGTAGTTTTCTTGAGGTTTTAAGCTACATTAAGGACCTTGGGTGAAGGGTTTTTAGCAGAAATTAGTTTCAGGCTTTTAAGACGCTTAGCTTTGCAGTGTATTAATCAGAATAATAAGATAGTTGACAGGATTTGTAGAATTAGAATAAACGTTCCTCGAAGCTTGCAGGTGCATTGGAGCAGCTGGGAAAAGGAGGTAAAATGATGGCAACACCCCAGACGTAGAGCACAGCTATGTTGATTTGTTTTCCACCAGGTAGTGAGGGGATTTTTGACATTTTACCCAGAACGAATATTTGGGTAACATGGGCAAATTCAGCTGGGGTAACAGATTTTTGTCTGAGCTTGCAACAAGCAGATAACCCTTTTTGAACCTGTGTGATTGGTATGCCTTTGCAGGAGAATGAAACCGACTTGGATGGGTATTGGAATCCACGGAGCGTAAACCTGGCTAACAGAGAAAGCGGTTCTTGTTTAAGCCCCAACAGCAGATATGTTTGGCCCTCTATGCGTGGCGCAGCTTGGCAGAAAGCGGTCATTGAAAATTTAAATCAATTACATCAGTTACCTTTACAGGAGTTAGACTTATTGGCTAGCATTGTGCCTGTCCAATATGATAATGTTACTGCAACCGCAATGCCAGGTTGTAAAAGCATGTCACCACAGCTCCAACCAGTGAATGGTACAGGAGTGATCTGGTTTGATAAACCGCGGCATAGTTGGTTTACAAGGCAAGGGGAGCAGGGCCGGTATGTACGTTATCTAAATGTCACAGGGCATTCTCTTTGGAGTGACTTGAGAGCCGGAAGGTTACATGTAAGCACCACAGGGGGTTTTAAACTTCCTCCAGGAGTGTTTCTGGTTTGTGGAGATAGAGCATGGCCCCGTATTCCCATGCGACCTGTTGGTGTGCCTTGTTACCTTGGACGGTTAACGTTGTTTGCTCCTCACATGAAAGATTTATTCAATGTCAGTAGGGATCATGGGATACCTATTTGAACTTTTGATGATACATGTAACGACAATGTACAGCTGCCATCAGTAGCACTGCTATAGCCACATCTATTTTTCTTCCAGGAGGAATGGCAGCCATGAATGCAAAAAATATACATAGCTTAGCATGCTGGGGTCAGAAACAATTTAATTTGACTTCATGAATGGTAAGTGAGCTACTTACTGATGTAGAGGGTGTTAGGCATACTACTTTGAAGAATCGAGCTGCCATAGATTTTTTATTGTTAGCACACGGACATGGTTGTGAAGATTTTGAAAGGGATGTGTTGTTCCAGTTTGTCTGATCACTCAAAAAGCATAACTCAGCAATTAGCAACACTGCACGACAATATGAAGCATGTTACTGAAGGACATGATCCTTTTTCTGACCGGCTCAATAGCCTCGGGCTAAGGGGATGGTTGCAGATTGTAGTTAAAGGAGCATTGGTAGTGGTAATAGTGTTCTTGATTTTGATATTGTTACTTCCTTGTTTGTTTCAATGTTTGCAACGCATAATGAATGGGTTAATTAAACAGATGTCCAGAATGGGGTCTGGATTGCTCAAAAACAAAAAGGGGGATTTCTGGAGTGGCTGGAAGAAAACGGGCATATTATGAGCAACCCAGACCGAATAACTTGGTTGTAATAACAGGCCGCAGCTCTAACAAGCTGCAGGTGTTGTGAAGGACATGTGCAAGGCCAAGGGAGACAAAGAAACTGTGTATTCACAGAGAGATAAGAGAGTTGGACAGAAAGATCAGAAAAAAAAGGTTACCTGCACAAGGGGGGAGCAGCGTGTTGGCACCGCACTGGGACCAACAACTTGGGAGGTGGGAGCGTGTGAACAAGTAGTATAACCGATCACCTTTTACATAACAAAGCGTGCGTAGTGTGAGTATTTTTAACTGTAGAGTATAAATTGGTGTGAGTCTATTAATAACGTGGCACTAACTTGATCACATTGGTCATATAAGTTGTGTCTGAGCCTTCTGCATCAACAAGTGGCACCCGAACAGGGACCCTCTTGTCCATGCTTGCTGGAGCACAGAGGTGGACAAGAGGGGGCAGAAGAAGCTGGCCGTAGCAGGTGCTGCCCCATTGCATGGGAAGATGCGTGCGCACAGCCGTTGGAATCTTGCCCCGATCAGGTGAGCGGTCGGGGAGGAGATGGGGTCCACGCTGAGCAAAGAGGAAGCAGCAGTGGTGAAGCTCCTCCAACATATCCTCTCTCAGAGAGGGTTATCTTGTGATGAGGGAAGCCTGAAGAGGTTGCTGTCGTGGGCTCGGCAGCGTGGATTAATCCGATCCGTGAGTGCAGGCTTTGAACTAGACACTTAGGAAAAGGTTGGCGCAGCACTGTGGGAGGACATTAGCTCAGGCTCTAAAGGCAGGGGGAAGCTCTCCACAGTGTGGAGGCTGATCCCAGAGACTCTGTGCGGCGAATGAAGAGACGGGACGCAGCTTGATGCAAGCAAATGTCAATTTATTCTACAGAAGCACGAGTTTTTATACACTTTCAGAAGCTGCGCGTTTTAAACTAATTGGTTCTTGAAGCTAAGCCTTGCATACTAGGCAATCCCTGACTGGTGGTTAACTACCAGCAATCAACAGCAAGCTGTTACCTTTCCTTGGCGCCATCCTTGGCGCCATCCGTCTCCCACTCCCCTGTGCTCTGCAAACATGCCTCATCATGTTAATTGTTGTCTAGACAAGCTCGAGCACATTCCCCTCAGCTAACTGATTGCCGCGCATGGTCCTAGTTTCCAGACCGCTCCTGCAACTCTGAAAGAGATGAAAGCAGAATGACAAACTACCACATCTGCTTTTGCTGCCCTGTCGGCAGAAGTTGAAGGCGCTAGAGCAAAAGACTCTGCTACTGCTATGACATTCTCGGGAGCCTCGTTCCCAAAAGCCAAAAGAAAGGACAGGGATGCATGGTGTGTAGCAGCAGTGCGGCTAAAGCGCCAAGAGCCAAAGGAAATGAATCTGCCACCGCTTGAATCTCCCAGTCCATGTTGGAGAGAGAAATACCCGGAACGCGTGCATAACGTCTCGACAGAGGACAGCTTCTATCCACCTCTGCCTCTGTCCACGCCTCCATCACCCCAATCGGCATCTGCAGAACGTCACTGTGGTTTGGAGAATGTACAGCTGCAAGATCTCATGAAAAAATTGGAGCAACTTGAGACATGGATGCTAGAATTGGCACAGCCTGCTCCTATAGCACTGCCACTATCTCCCTTCTCTATTAATCCTTTTTCACAGGGTGGAGGAGGGGAGAGTGGCTCTGGGGAGACATTAGCAGCGGGACCGTTACCACCGCTGGTTCCAATGGGAGGCATGGGGGGTAATTGTAATCCAACACGTCGATGGTGGGGAGTCATTTGGGATGCAATTATAGAGGGGCAATTTGGGCCGATGGCCTTTCCTGTGATAGTAACACCACAGGGTAACGAGTGGGAACCTTTAGACTGGAAAGTAATCAAAGAAGCGGAATTAGCAGTAACACAATATGGGTTTAAATCTCCATATACTAACTCAATAATTCAGCATATTTTCACAGCAAATTTATTAACTCCATATGATGTGCGTATGGCTGCACAAGCTTTGTTAACGGCTTGTCAGCAGATACAGTTTTTTCAACGCTGGCAGGCAGCGAGTCATGCTGCTGCAGCCACGCCACGTCAGCAGGGGGATCCGCTGTTTGGAGTGAATGCCCAAATGCTTTACAGGTGCCAGCCCCTTCGCTAACCCTGCGTGGCAAGTGGGATTCCAACCCAAGGTGTTACGATTAATGCAGGAACTAGCTCTGAAAACGATTTTTGCCCTCCATGATGACAAAATAGCACCAGCATTTACGGGGATAGAACAGGGACCTATAGAATCTTACCCAAAATTTATAGACAGACTGCATGCCGCTCTCATGATTAATCCTGATCTGAATGAGGATATGAAAGCAAAGTTTCTTGATATGCTTGCTTATGATAATGCTAATGAGAAAACTAAGAAAGCTTTAAGCCTCCTGCCGTGTGGGTCATCAGCTGTCCAGCTGTTGGAGGTGGCAGAAAGAATGATTGATCAGGAAAAAACTGCCTTTATGGCTGCCGCGGTAGGAGCTGCAGTGAAGCCGCTTGTGCAAGGTAAAAATAATAACGGGAGGCAAGCTAGGAGATGTTTTAATTGTGGCAGGATGGGACATATTAAATCTTTTGGAATCTGTATCTCACAGAGTGTGTGCTGGCTCTATCCCAGAGAGGGACCAAAGTCTGTTTGGGGAAAGCCCTGAGTCACTTGGTCTGGCCTTGCTCTGTGCAGGAGGTTGATCAAGAAACCTGCCCAGTTCCCCACCAGTTTGAATGGTGCTGTCCTTCCTTCCCATTCCTGTTTTTCAGTTAGGCAAAGCCCTCGCATGTTCCCTGAGCACTGAAGGAACTCACACTAGGTGCAGGGCTGCCTCATAGGTGCCCACAATCAGCCCTGAGCCCATCCTTTCCCTGATACAAGTTCTTCTCTGGTACTCTCCTAATATCCTGCAAAAAAACCTCAAAAACACCCTAGCCTGTCAGTCCTTTCCCCCTTGGCCATGCTTTTCTTGTTTTATATCCTGTCCTGGTACTTCGGAGATGTTTACTGTGGGAATTGTCAACCTGAGGTAGAAACTCCATGTAGTGCATCGTGGTCTCCCGTTCCTCTTGTTCTGATGGTGTTTGAAGCACTTGCCCACAGACTAGAAGTGCTGATGTGTTGGGGTTTCAGTCCAGAAGATGGATCACAACTGTGGTCATAACAACGAACTGGAAAACAATACAAGAACATGTCTCCTGGTCTGAAGCTACCCGCCACTGGAGCAAGATAACCTGGCTCGAGAGGGCGGAGACTGGCGGCAGTCCATGGACCAGAGGAGGAGCAAGGTGTGTTGCTTGGCATAAAAAGATGCCTTCTTAGCAACTGAACTTTGGAGATCTTCCCCACCAAGGATCACGACGACTGGAAGGACCAGCGGGATGCTGCCTGGACCTGGGACCATAGGGACACCTTGGACCCGTGGTGGTAGCTGTAATCCTCTTTCCTTTTCTTTTTACTTTTTCTTTTATTCACTTTCTGTCTTTCTACCTATCGCACGCCGCTTTACGGGCAAGCAATAAAATTGTGCTGTTGGATTGAAGCATAACCCCTTGGCGTGGTCACCTTGATTTTTTGTGCTTTGAGATCATAGTTAGCGAACCATCACGAGTCCACTGAGTGGACCGTGACATTAAACTGGTGTCACGGACAGGATCCTGAGAGACAGAGGGGTGCAGGTTGTGTGTGGTTTGTAACAGGGGAAGGACGTTTCATTCTAGCCGCACCTGGCCCTACACCCACCTGGGTGAGAGGTCTCCAGAAAGCAAGGGGGGTGACTCGAATTTCCCACACACCACACATACCTAGGCCTTAGCACTCCAAACTCCGATTGAGGGCTCTGTCTGTTGGGATCAAGCTAAAAGAACTCGAAGTGCAAAAGGGGGAAAGTGCTATAGAGGGGGGTTGCCCTCGTGTTAAGAGTATTTGTCTGCTCTGCTCGGGAAAGTGAAGGGACAACCTTGTAGTAACTATAAGCTGCTTTCCTGAAGCAGATTTTTGGTCCCTTCAACCATTTGGGAAAGAGAAGGGCGACACAGCAGTGGCTGTGTGTTTGCAACTAAGTCTAGCCTCCCCTAAGTGGGTTTGGTCCCTTCGTAGTAACAATGGCCGAAAAAGCTGATAAACAAAATCCTTTGTTAATGAAAGATCGGGACATGTTTTACACATTTCTGGCAAAGTATGGGGCTCGGCCCTCTGTACCCGGAGGAGATTGGGCTCGAGATAATTGGGCAAACTTGCAGAATGTCGTGGACCAAGTGACATCCTTACAGGCTGAAGCTAAGGTTAGATCAGCTAAGGGCAAATCTATAGTCTGTGCCATTTTAGGAGCTAGCCTGGTCGCAGCAATTGAAGATCGCCTTAGAAAATGTAGCAATGAAAACAAAATTATAGAATCCCTTGAAAATTTGGTGAAAGTTCTGCAAAAAATGAATTATGACTTAGAACAACAATTAGAGAAAGAAAGGGAAGAAAATTATGACTTAGAACAACAATTAGAGAAAGAAAGGGAAGAAAATTATGACTTAGAACAACAATTAGAGAAGGAAAGGGAAGAAAACCACTTGTTAAAAACCACCCTGAAGGCAGCATGCTCTAAATACACTGAAGTCCTGAGTGAAATGGAGCCAGAAGTAGAGGAAAAGGGTATTCGACTAATTAACCCAATATACTCTCAGAAGGAGTTGGTGGGGGCGAGAAAACGTTTTGTGGACAACCCTCAAGTGAGACCCTTAATTAAAGCAAAATATACTTATCTGAATGAGGATGAGGATGATCCCCACATTACAACCAAAGAGATACCATATACTGCCACGGAGCTAGCCAAACTGAGCAGAGAGTATGGACGTCTTCCTAAAGAGTCCGAAACAGAGTATGTGTGGCACATATCCCTAACTGGGGGAGATGAAATAGAGGATGTGGGAGCAACCCAACAGAACATAATTTCACATTTGGAAAATTTGGGTTTGCAGATCCCTTCAGAAAAGGTCCAAAAGCCCTCGCAGGAAGCGAATTTCTTAGGAATCTGGTGGAAAGGGGGAATGACATGCATCCCACCAGATACCCTTGCTTCCTTAGAACAGATCAAAATGCCTGAGTTGAAAAAGGATCGACAACATGTCTTCGGATTATTGGTGTTCTGGAGAAAACACATCCCGGACTTTTCTATCATTGCCAGACCTCTTTATGATTTGCTAAGAAAAGGGGTCAAATGGGAATGGACTGCTTCTCAGGAAGAGGCTATGCAATTGTTAATTTTTGAAGCAACAGCACACCAAGCTCTTGGCCCTATCCACCCTACAGACCCCTTCCAGGTGGAGTGGGGGTTTGCTTTATCAGGACTGTCAGTTCACATATGGCAGCGGGGCCCTGAGGGTCCAACCCGGCCTGTGGGATTTTACTCCCGTGGCTTTAGGGATGCTGAGAAAAGATACACTGTTTGGGAGAAAGGTTTGTTTGTGGTTAGCTTGGCTCTCATAGAAGTAGGAAAAATCGTATGACAGCAACGCATTTAATTGAGAGGCCCATTTAAAGTTATAAAAGCAGTCACTACTGGGACCCCTCCCCCTGACGGGGTGGCCCAGAAAGCCTCAGTACGAAAGTGGTATGCTGAGATTGAGCACTACTGTAACACTTTCTCTGTATCTGAAGGAGTTTTTAAAAACCTAGCTACACAAGAAGTAGCGAGCCTGGACGAGGGCCAAGATAAACCTGCCTCAGTCATGCAGGTGGCCCCTCCTTTTCCCTGTGAACAGTCAGTTAGTGCTTGGTTTACTGATGCTTCTGCCAAACGAGAAGGAAAAGTGTGGAAATTCCGAGCAGTAGCGCTCCATACCTCTTCTGATGAGCAAATTATAGCGGAGGGAGAGGGTAGTGCACAAGCTGGTGAATTAATTGCAGTATGGAGCGTTTTTCAACATGAAGCACAAACTGCTTCTCCTGTTTACATTTATACTGATCCTTATGCTGTGTTTAAGGGATGTACCGAATGGCTTCCTTTCTGGGAGCAAAATGAATGGCAGGTTAATAAGATTCCAGTGTGGCAAAAGGAAAAATGGCAAGACATCTCAAGTATTGCTAGCCAAGGGAACTTTGCTGTAGGTTGGGTAGCTTCCCATCAGATAGATGGGGGGTCAGCAGGAGAATGGAATAACCGGGCTGATGAGTTAGCAAGGCTAGCTCCTGTACAGAAGGACCAGACTGTAGAAGACTGGGAACGCCTGTTAGAATGGTTGCATGTAAAACGCAAACACACAGGAGCTAAAGATCTGTATCATGAAGCCCCTTGCCTGAGGCTGGCCCGTCACCAGAGATATGTGTAAAACCTGTATATCAGCCTGCAAACAATGTCGAAGACGACTTGAAAAGCACCCTTTAGAGGATGACCCTCTGCCTTTGAGGGAGGGTAAAGGCTTGTGGGATGCCTGGCAGGTGGATTTTATTGGCCCCTTTAAGAGATCGGGAGGAAAACATTTTGTGCTGGTGGGAGTGGAAATAACATCAGGACTAGTCCAAGTAGAAGCCTTTAACAGGGCTACGGGGGAGAACACGGTGAAAGCGCTGCATGAATGGTTTGGAACTTTTCCAGAGCCACAAGAAATACAATCTGATAACGGTTCTCACTTTACTGCCGGAATTGTACAGGATTGGGCACGAAGCAAAGGGATTAAATGGGTATTTCATACCCCGTATTATCCGCAAGCTAATGGAACTGTAGAAAGGACCAATGGTCTCTTAAAACGACTTTTGAAACCTCATGAGGGAAATTGGGATGTCCGCTTGTGGGAAGCTGTTAAAGCCGTAAATGATAGAAGGGGGGTAAACGGATGCCCCAAAATAACCGCTTTTTGCCCAACGGCTCCTTCCTTGATTCCTTCATTAAAGGGACCAAATGATTTAAAGAACCCAGCTCACTTCTCAGGACAACCCATTCTGGTGGCACTTCCTACTGTGGGAAACGTACCACTGGTACTGAAAACCCCACTGCATGCATGTGCTTGGGAAGCCTTTGATGCCCTGGGAAAGGCACATAAGAGAAACACGCGCTGGATAATCCCATCATCTTAACTCTTTTTTGCCTCAGGGAGGCAAGCTCTGTTGTTTTATTTTTACAGGAGAACTCCGAGGGACACTGAGAACATGAACTATAAATAGATGAAAATTCATAGCCCTAAATTTTAAAATGACTAATAGTAAAATTGGACTGGTACTACTTGTTTGTGTTTTCCCACTTACGCATAACCAAAAGGGTGCTGAATGGCCTTGGTCTAAATCTATTGGCGGGTATACTGCTTTTACAGGGCAGTATCCAAAGAATCACTTTCTAAATTTGGCCACTGTAGTACTGTATGATGATAAGGCCTATTCCCCACTTGAATGGGAGTGGGATAGGAAAGACTGGATCAGAACTCTAACTGGAATAATTGGAGAAAAGGTTATGGTAGGATGCAGAAAAGTGGAAGGACTTCTCTATGTAAAGGCCTCTTTAATTACCGTCTCTGGCAATCTTTTGGATCCAAATTTAACAACCAGGATTCACCCCGGTATTTCAGCAAAACTTTGTCATGCTGCTGGGTGGGAATGTGATAAGCAAGAATCCCTTATTATGTGCTGTCGCCAAAAGCACGTCGGCAATTATACCACCCTTGATCCATGTACCAACAACGTTAAGATCTCTAAGTCTTGTAAAAATGACAAGACTGACTGTTGGTATAGCCTCACCTTGACGAGACCTGTCTATGTGGTGTGTAGTTGGCGAAGCAATCCGGCAAACCGATCAGATCTATTGAGTCTGACCTTCAAATTCAAAATAAATGCTGTAACTAAAACCCCAGTGATGCTTGTTGCAATAGTCACACACCATGGCATGGACACGACCCTCACGCTGAATGACAAAAATAAAGTTTTACCCCCTTTTATGGTGGCTCAGGGTGACAACATCTCCATACGATGCAGATTAATTACTGAATCCCTTATTGTGCCAACAAACAGCTATGAAATTGAACCCCATGGTTCTATTTTGTCATGTAAAAACCAAAGCCAAGAGTGCTGACTGGATTTGACTGCAATGCAGTACCCCTATAAGATTATGTGTGGCATAAACAACACGGAATACTGGGGGGAACTCAGAATAGATGTCATTACACCTACCACTCAACCAATGGCTGTACCCAATCCAAAACTTTTTGAAATTGGACCATATATAGTCAGAAATACAGGTCAACAACAAAAGTTGTTTAATCCAAAATGGTCTCTTAAACGAGTTGAGTTGTTGATGCAAGTTAATGTTTCAGATATTCAGCCAGCCTGCTCTCCTTTCCTAAAACCCTCTTATGAGGGAGGGATAACCTGGCTGCGGAGACAGACACCTTTGGGAAACGGACTCGGAGAGACCTCACTGGTGTTTTGGGAACAGGATTGGGGTTTCTGAATGGCATTGACTCAGAGATATTAATGACCAAATCGGCAACTACAGCTAATGATCTGGCAGGATTGCAACAACCTTTGCAATCTTCCCTATTGGCTCTGGGAACTAACCAGTGGCAGTTAACAGATGTGTTACCAAAATGGGAAAAGGTGAATACGGAAGATCACAAATTGATTGTAGATACACTTGGCATAATCCAAAATAACCTTTCTCTGGCTCTTAGTTGTATCCAGGCTCAATTATGGATACAATCAGTGGCTGCCTCGATTATTAGAGAAGGTGAAGGAGGCACTTTTCCCACTGAAATTCGGAAAGTAGTCTGGGACCGTGCCACCGATTTTGAGAGGAAACTCCAATCCTGGTGGAATTTGGTAAACTTTACTTATAACCCCACCACAAACATTGCCACCGCTTTTGTACTGACGATGTCACATGCGTCAATAAATGTAATCTACCCCATTATTGCCTTAGGATTGAACCAGAAGGGAACCACACTCTATCCTTTCGAGCACAGAGTATGGGCCCAAAAGGTGGATGAGAAATGGCAAACTGTAGATTTGGAACCTTGTATCGTGCAGGAACAACAAGGATTTGTCTGTGAAGGCAACACAATCAGAGCTCAGGACATTTGTTTAGACACTACACAGAGAATCTGCCATTTTGAGATTCGTCCTGACGATAACCCTGAAACAGTGCTTGTATATATTGGCAAGGGTTGTGCATGTTTGAGAACTGCTTGTAATTCTGTATCTGTAGATACGGTGATTGTAGATACTAAGAATCATTCCAATTCTTGCGTTTGCAATTTTATGAACATCACTGGATGTGACTTCTCCTATTTAGCCCCAGGCACATCCCACCAGCTCTTGAAATCTAATTATACACTAATTCACGATTTGCAGCCTGTATCCATTGGAATGAATCTCACCTTGGTAAAACAACTGTTACAGCATCAAGACTTGATCAAGATTCTGGCAAAGGTTAGAGAAAACGGACAGAAAACCTTGATAACTGTCCATCACAATGTGGAAGAAATACACCGTGTCTTGAGAAGAGTGAGAAAAGATGCAGAACACGGATGGTGGGACACACTTTTCGGATGGTCACCGACTGCTACTGGCATCTTGAGCAAGTTGTGTCACCCTATTGTCATCCTTTTGATATTGGTCTTGATTGGTCTTGTTTTGTCAATGATATTGTATGTCTTAAATTGGAGAATGGTAAAGCAATTGACGTATCTGACATCTGTAATCAATGCACGTATCTTGTTGAATATCCCTTCCAATGTGGACATCCCTAAATCTACTGACACAAGGAAAATTGTATAAGACCTAAACAGATTTATGTTTAGTCATTTTTATGAATACCATTTGATTGTTTTGAACTGTTTGAAAGAAAGAGGATTATTTTCCCCTTCTTTTCCTGTCTGTCATTTTCTTTTCCGCTTTTCTTTCCCTGCCCTTTTTTACCCCTCTCAGAGGATTATATCGCTGCCACGTGGTCCTGATAACAATGTTGAGCCACGGGGTGGTGTAAGAGTCGGTCTAAAGAGAACAATATGGTCTCAACATTGCCAACAGAGACCTGGAGATGGAATGTGGTCCTCATGGACACCAAGACACAAAGACCCTGGGAAAGAGAACTGCACGGTACGAGGAGTACTATGCCGCTCCCTGCAACCTGGGACTGAAAGGAACAACTACACCCTGGGAAGGAGAACTGCACGGTACGAGGAGTACTATGCCATCCCCTCCCACCTGGGATTGAATAAGGCCGCATAACAGCTGTCCAGAAGATGGATCACAACTGTGGTCATAACAAGGATCACGACGATCGGAAGGACCGGCGGCGGGACACTGCCTGGACCTGGGACCATAGAGACGCCTTAGGCCCGTGGTGGTAGCTATAATGCTCTTTCCTTTTCTTTTTACTTTTCCTTTTATTCACTTTCTGTCTTTCTACCTATCGCACGCCGCTTTACGGGCAAACAATAAAATTGTGCTGTTTGATTGAAGCATAACCCCTTGGCGTGGTCGCCTTGATTTTTTGTGCTTCGAGATCGTGGTTAATGAACCATCACGAGTCCACTGAGTGGACCGTGACTTGTGGTTTCATCTAGAAATTCTATGAAAAAACACCCTCTCATCTCCTCCAGGTTCAACAGGCAAGGTGACAGGTTAGATCCCATCAGCACCCATCTACCTGGATGCCTCCAGGCAGAGAACCAGGCACTGATCATGTATGTCAGAGACTGATGATCCAGCTGATTTAATAAATATCTACTTCTCTACTCATGCAGGCCCGAAATATCCTAATGTGGCACCAGAATATTGTGGATGAGGGTTTTGAAAGCTATGCTCCCTTCCACTGAAAGGCGACCACTGCTCTGTCTAAGTCGAGCAATCCTGTCCTTTCCTCACAGAAAGCAGAGAGGATGTCCAGGCACAATCTCTCCTGGTCAACCCACTCACCTCATTCATACACCATGAAATATTACACTAGTGGTCAGTCTCTGGGAATTTTACTTCCCCTGCTCAACCCTTGGCCATGCGTGCCATGGGTGGGTGCTGCCAGCCCTGCGAGAGCTCTCCCCGTCTCCATGGCCTTTCCCAGAGGATGGAGAGTGGCCTCCCTGTGACAGCAGCCTGCTCGCTCAGCCCCCTGGGATACCGCCCCTCTGCTCCCACGGACCGCTCAAGGTTGCCGGAGGTCAAGGCACTTGATCCCCTCCCACTGCTGCTGCTTCTCCTCCAGAGTCCTGCCTGCAGCCACAGAGGCCTGGGAGAAGTGGCCGGGGAAGGCAGAGGAGAAGAGGGCAGAGACAACCTCAGCTGTACCCACACCTGCCCTTGCTCAAGTCAGCAGCGGCCACACAGTATCTCTGTGTCTTCTGTGACTGCTCCTGAAGGAGGGAACACTCCTTCGGGTGCCCTGGAATTGCCTCACCGGTCTAAACCGCGTGGTGGATGCCTGGGCTGTTGGAGGCTGCTGTCCTTGCCGAGCAGCTGTGCTGAGCTCTGCCACCTGCCTTGGCACTTGGTTCCCTCAGTGTCACAGCTCTGTCTGCAACAGGACGGGCTGCAGCTGCCTCTGCGTGGGCGCCTGGCTGAGGGCACTGCTGCACATCTGGGCTGAAGCCCCCCAGCTGTGGCACCAGCCCAGCTCTGCCTGGCCATAAGGCAACCTGGTACCAAGTGTCCCCGAGCCCGGGGGTGCAAAGGCTTTGCTTCAGAGCAGAGACATGGCCTGGGCAAAGGAGAGCTGAGTCTTGAGCCCTCGGACTGTGCAATGAAGTGCTGAAATGGGCTCTGCAGGGCTTACTGAAGCACTGAAGACATCCTCCCTGCCCCTGCCTGCAGAACCACCAGACACACACATACACACACGCTCCTTTAGGAGTACTTGGATCCTTTGCTGCAGTTTTCCTGGTGTCCTCTCTAGTAATGGGTTAACAAAAGTTGATACTCCTGCAGAAAACTTTTTCTAGTAGGAGAATTGCCACTGCTGGAAATAAGTGTGTCCCCCCAGGAGAGGCAAGGCCCGTGAGGGATTGCCTCATCCTGCTGCCCAGCAGGTTCCCCTGCAGCCCCAGGGACACCTGGAGGGAGCCCAGAGGGGCAGAGGAGGGAGGCAGGGAGAGCTCAAAAGCAGCCCTTGGTGGGGGGCTGCTGAGAGCTCCCTGCTGGAGAAATCTGCAGAGCCCTGGAGCCGGTAAGTGTGTGGCTGCAGGGCAATGCCTCTGCAGTTCCTAGCCGGGTCTGCAGCAGCTGGGGCCCCCCCAGCCTGTGGGACCGTGTGGGAGCCTTTTGCTGTGGAGGAGGCCAGTGTGCTGCAGAGCAGGGCTTCCCTGCTGCAGCGTGGGAGGGCCAGGGCATGTGGGCTGCCTTGTGCCAGGGCCGGCTGCAGGGCTGTGAAGGTGGCTGTGCAGGCAGGGGTGCCCAGGGCTGTCCTTGCCAGCAGGGTCCCTGCAGCCCAGGGGCCTGTGTGCTGGGGCAGGGGCTCTGCCGCCTGCCAGGGGCAGCTCTCAGCCTGCTGGGGGCTCCCGACAGCTCTGGGGGCGTATGGACCGACCCCTGATAGGGAAGGATCTCTCTGCTGTTGAGAGTGTGCCGCAAGGGTGAGCGCTGCTTACAAGTATAGGTTACCCTCAGAATATGTCTGGATGAGACTTTTCGTATCAAAGGTCAGCGCAGGGATTGCTATGATAAATCCAGGGCTCTCCTCAATCTGTGTTTTCAGTTTTCTGTTGTTGGGGGCAGGAGAGGGGAGGCAGAAATGTTAATGGAGATCTCGAGTTTGAAGATGTCCCTGAGACTGCCAGCTGTAACTCTGAGTGATGAGGAGGTCTGCCAGGAGCCTCCTGAAGTGCCCTCAGCCACTCCTCCGCCTATGAACAGCAGCAGCAGCACCTTTGCTGGAGCCATCAGGGTCGTTCTGAGCTGCCCTTTTCCCCCTGCGGACAGGACCCTGTGCCCAGCCAGTGCCCTTCAGAGAGGCACGTTTGTGTGGGGCCAGTGCTCAGAGGCAGAGATGTGGTCTGTGAGCACTGACAGGGAAAGACCTGGCACAGGGAGATACGTCCCACAAGGAAAGTCTCCTGACATCCAGGATATTGCAAGGACTGATAGGAAACTTCAGACAGAATTGTTGTGGAAGGGAGAATCAGAAAGCTCTCTCTGACCATGTGCAGTGCAGACCCCTTTCTCTGAGGCATCCCCCTGGCCTGCTCTCCCCCCAGCAAAGCCTCTGCCCTCAGGGCTGGGGGTCCCGAGGCGTGAGCCACCCCCTCTGCAGCCAGAGCTCCAGCAGAGCCGCGGTGCAGCTCTGCAGCCACGTGCCCCGGTCCCTCTGCAGAGCACAGGGGCTGAGAGCAGCTGCCCGGCAGTGTTGGTGTGTGGGAGGTGGCGAGCAGAGCTGGGCAAGGGCAACGCTGCCCTCAGTGCCTGGCTCGCTCGCCCTGGACACTCTTACCTCGACCTTCAGTGCAATTTTACTTCTTTCTCTGCCGTTTTGGGTTAGTTTTATTCTCTAGCTCTTGCTGTCAGGCTCTCTGGGGATGGGTGTTTCAGCTGCAGAGTCACACTCTGACCTTGTGGGTCCTCTCCTGCAGGTGTGTCCATGGGAACAAGTGTCCCAGCTTTCCTCTCAGCTGTGGGGCTGTGGGCAATGCCCTATGTGGGGCTGGGCAAGGGGCTGGTTCTCCCTGAACCTGATGCTCTTGTTAGGGCACTTGGCTACCTCCTTGAAGTTCCCTTCCAAGCAGCGAGTTGCCCTCCAGAGTGGAAACCTGTCCCCTCGCACCCATTAGTGATCTGAAAGCCCCACATAGAAGCGTAGAGTTTCTGTGATGGAGAAAACACTGTTGGGGTGGGTGAAATGAGCTGTGTATCCTTTGCTGTGGGTGGGATGCTGAGTTCTGATGAAAGTCTACAACCTTTACTGGTCTGTGGTGGGTCAGTCCGTTCTCAGCAGTGCCTTGTGGTATTTCAGGGTAACATGGGAGTGTGGCCACCATTCATCTCAGGAAGGTGCAAGCCCATAGAAACTGGGAACCAGAAGGACAGACCACCTCCCCTCACTGTGCACTCACCCACAGGCAATCCTCTTGCCTCACAGACCTCACTCTGTTCCCCCGGAGGGCAGCAAAAATGCTCTGCTTTTCTGACATCTGAAAATACTCAACAGGAGAGATGGGGGGGGAGCTGTGAAAAAAACTCAAGCTCTCTTACAATGCCTTCACCCTTCCCGTTCCTTAGCACTGGCGCTGCAGACGCTGACCAGCCCTTCTGCGTTGGCACTGGTTTCAGAGGACAAAGTTAAACACCAGGACTGGTCCCTGCCCCCACCCACTGCTGCAGAGTGGGGCTGGCTGGTCAAGAGCCCGTGGGCAGATGCCCTGCTCTTCATCACCCACACGGCCAGCACCAAGCAGGGCTGCAGCCACACAGCTGCAGGAAGGTCTCCGAGAAAAGAGAGGGATGTCTGTGTGTGACGGGGGGATGGTCTGTGGGAAATGGCTTTGATTTTGCTTGCAGAAGTCTCCCCTAAATTATCACTGTCTTTTTCTCCTGTGACAGGACCATATGCCCAGAGGCAGCACATGTCCAACAGCAGCTCCATCACCCAGTTCCTCCTCCTGGCATTGGCAGACACGCGGGAGCTGCAGCTCTTGCACTTCTGGCTCTCCCTGGGCATCTACCTGGCTGCCCTCATGGCCAACGGACTCATCATCACCACCATAGTGTGCGACCACCACCTGCAAACCCCTATGTACTTCTTCCTCCTCAACCTCTCTCTCATCGACCTAGGCTCCATCTCCACCACTCTCCCCAAAGCCATGGCCAACTCCCTCTGGGACACCAGGGACATCTCCTACTCAGGATGTGCTGCACAGCTCTTCCTGATTGTCTTTTTCCTTTCAGCGGAGTGTTCTCTCCTCACCGTCATGGCCTATGACCGCTACGTGGCCATCTGCCAGCCCCTGCACTACGGGACCCTGCTGGGCAGCAGAGCTTGTGTCCACATGGCAGCAGCTGCCTGGGCCAGTGGGTTTCTCAACTCCCTCCTACAGACAGCAAATACTTTTTCACTGCCGCTCTGCCAAGGCAATGCCCTGGGACAGGTCTTCTGTGAAATCCCACAGATCCTCAAGCTCTCCTGCTCACACACCTACCTCAGGGAAGTGGGGCTTATTGTGGCTAGTTCCTGTTTAGTCTGTGGATGTTTCATTTTCATTGTGCTGTCCTACGTTCAGATCTTCAGGGCTGTGCTGAGGATCCCCTCTGAGCAGGGACGGCACAAAGCCTTTTCCACGTGCCTCCCTCACCTGGCCGTGGTCTCCCTCTTTGTCAGCACTGCCATATTTGCCCACCTGAAGCCCCCCTCCATCTCCTCCCCATCCCTGGACCTGGTGGTGGCAGTCCTGTACTCGGTGGTGCCTCCAGCAGTGAACCCCCTCATCTACAGCATGAGGAACCAGGAGCTGAAGGACGCACTGAAGAAGCTGATGCAGTCAGGTGTCTCTCAGAAGCAACAAATTATCCATGTCCCTTCACAAGGCATTTCCACTTCATTTCTGGAAACTCCAGTGGGTTTAGCATTCTATTTGTGACATTCCTGTTTTTCTAGAAATGTCTGAATCTGTTGCACGTGGGAACCCAGCCTGTCTGACCTGGTGTTCTTTGTACATATGCATGGGTGGACAATTAACCTTGACTCCTGGCTCACATCTCTGTAATAAAAGGAGGATTTCTCAGTTCCAATGTTTGGACTTTTGGCACTAATTCCAAAGCCAAGCTGAGGAACAAGCTGCAGGAATTGTTTCCTGAACAACGTCTCTGATCTTGGGTTCTCCATGGCTCAGGGGAGGAGGGCATGGGGCAAGGCGTTAGGGCATGGGCCTGTGTTGAGCCTTGGCGTGTGGGGGCCCAGTGCCCATGGGAATGGTGGGTGACCAAGAGGGATGTGCCTGGGACCATCTCCCTGGGCTTTCAGGCACCGCTGCCCTGCACAGCAGCACCGCCTGCTCAGGGCCATGCCTGAGACCACATCCCTGGGCAAGAGCAGGTGTCTCTGTGGATGCCCCAGCTGGGGCAGGCTGCTGTGTCCCTGGTGCAGCAGGAGGTGCCTGGGGAGCCCCCAGGCCAGCAGCCTGGTGCTGGGGACAGGGACTGGCCCCGAGGGGCTGCCAGGAGTGGGCAATCAGGGTCCCTGTGAGAGAGGAGCAGCAGACAGAGGGAGGCAATGGCCTCTGTGTCCTCATGCCATGGCTGGTGCCAGCCCTGGGGCTGACTGGCAGGAGGAGACCCCTCTCTGCCCACCAGCATCTCCTGTGCCCTTGTGATGGTCTATGGCCATGGGGTGAGTGCCCAGAGCTCTGCAGCCCCCTTTGGGTGGGCAATTGCATGGGGCCAGCCCCGCGTGGGCTGCTGTGTCTGCCTGGGCTGGGGAGAGGGCAGGGGAGGTGGGCAGAGCTCTGGGGGCTGTGGGGGGGCTGGGCTGGGAAGGGCCAGGGAGAGGGAAACACCAGTGAGAGCTCAGCTGTGTGGGTGTGCAGGGTGGGGGCACACAGCAGGGTGGTCCTGGTGCAGACCCAGGGGTCATGGTGAAGCCAGCAAGGCACCAAAGGAGCGGGACTGAGGGGCCAGATCTGTGCCGTGTTCCCTGCACACCCTCAGAAAGCTGCAGAAGGGAAATTTTCCCCACAAATTCCCAAACACTGCTCATTTCCAAGCCTGGTCATATACCCCAGCCCTCATTAGGGACCACTGCTGCATGGTCACCTCTGTCCTCCTCCGTTGCCCAGCGATACCCAACTCCATCACCATTTCTAAATATAAAGGGAGCCACCTTCCGACTGACACTTGTTACACACAAGTCCCATAGCTCTTGCCACAGTTGGTCTCTCAGGGAAGGCCATTGTCAGACACCTCCAACAAGATCATGTTCTCATGGCATGGTGTTCTAACAAATATTGATTGAGATCCCACCAGCTGGCCTGGGTCCAGCGCTCCAGTCTTTCATTCAGAACAATTTCTCAAATAATACTCTTGCGCTCTCTCAGCCTCTCTTTGTCCATAATGTGTTCCATGTCCCAACTATCCTTCTGGCCTCTGCAGGACTTCTCTGATGTGTCAGGGTCTTTCATGTGCTGGGAGCCCCATTGTGGGCTCAGCAGTCCTGATGTGGTCCTGTGGTGGGTTAACCTTGGCCAGTGGTGAGACAAACATTCAGCTGCTCATTCGCTGCACTGACTCAACAGGACAAAGGAAAAAAATAAACCAGCAATGCTCATGGCAAAGATAAAGAGATCTCTTAATGATTCTTTTCATGTCCAGAGATGTGAGGTCTTGGCAAAGATTAATTTATTGCCAATTAAAAAAATGTTTGGTTTGTGAGATACTATGGCAGGAGAAACAATGGGTGAGATAATCTGGTTTATTCTGGGGGAATCAGTCTCCTTGGTGTTGACAGGACAGGTAAGCAAGGATGCCAGGAGTCCAGGGGCTTGTGGGCAAGTTCCTCAGACCAAACAGGTTGCCCACTCTGATGCTCACCTGCACCTGGGTCTCCCCAAAGACAACAATCTGCTCAGGGATTTGAAGACCAGGGCCACCTTGCTTCTAGTAGTGTGCAGTTGTGGTGTCCCTGATGCCCAGGCACATGGGGAAGGAGAGCAGCAGAGCACAGCCCAGGACAGGAGGGAAGGAGAACCTGGCCTGCTGAGGGCACTGGCAGGTGGGATCCCATGGGGGCAGGGCCCTGAGAGCATCCCTAGGCCTTCCTGGCCCTGACCAGCCTCACCTGGGGCCTCCACCCAAAGCTTTGTCCGTGGCTTCGGGAGGCCATTGAAGCCAGGCAGGAGATTCAGCCCCAGCACAACCTGTGCTGTAGGTGTGCGGGTCTCCAGGCACAACCACAGGAACAGCCTGGCCTGTCTATTGACCTTGTTGGTTCTGAATTTCAGGCTCACTTCCCAGCTTCATTCTGAATGGGGTGGCCAATGAAATGACTCCATGGCCCTCCAAGTCCTGGGGACATTCTGTTGCCTCCCTTCCTTCCTCAACTCCCTCCCACATACACACCTTCCTTGTTGTAATGGGCTGTCTCCGGCCAAAAGCCCAGCAGCACCCAGCTGCTCCCTCCCTCCTTCCCTCCCCAGTCAGGGCCCAAAAATGAACACAGTCATGGACAGGGGGTCTAACGAGGGATGAGCACGGAGACACAATCACTTCCCGCACTCCCTTGTCAAGGCACCTCTTCATACGCTCCAGGGCACGGCTGGCTGCCTCTGCTACCAGGTCACGGGCTGGGATTGTGTTTTGCCTTCTGTCCCCCAGCACCACCAGGGCCTTTTCTGCACAGACACTGCCCAGCCAGGCAGGTCCCAGGCCCTGCAGCTGCAGGGTGTTAGTCCACCCGAGGGAGGTGCAGGCTCTGCCCTTGGTCCTTCCTGCATCTGTGCAGCTCCTGACAGGGCGGCCACCCCACCTGCCAGGGTTCCCCTCCATGGCATCCCTAGGGCACAGGGATGGTCCTCTCAGTTTGGTGCCACCGACAGACACTGTGAGAGTTGCTTCCACTGGATTATCTTTACAGCTCTTAAACTGTAAGCAGGAGAGTCCCCTGTGGTGCCCACACTGCCCCAGTATGTCCCAGTGGCCTCCAGGTGGGGTGTGAGCCCTTCCCCACTGCTCTCTCAGCCTGACCATCCAGCTGGTGTTTTACTCATCTCTTTCTGTTTGCACCCAGAGTGTCATGGCATCGCTTGGGCAGAACACTGAGGGAGACCATGGGAAGACATTTGTAAAGCTGAGGGAAATGACATCCACTGTGGAGCTCCTCACGCACAACTGCAGGCTGTCAGGTTGACGAGGCAGGATTTACCCTTGGAAAATCCACCTGGACAGTTACCCGCTCAGGTGCCAGAAATGTCACCCAAGAGGACTCGAACTGATGGCACACCCCTCACCACTGGGGGTCTGTGCAGCCTGTGGTTCCCCGAGCTAAAGGCTGAAGGTGAAGAAGGAGGACAGCGCTCTTGCTTCAGTCCATTGCTTCCTGTGCTCCTGCCTTGTACCACAGTGAGTTCTTGGAAACCTTGCCATAGGCAACGCAAGGCTCTTACATCCTCCCACAAAAGCCCTCCATTCTCCAGGGTGGACCAGCCCAGCTCCCTCAGCCTGATCTAACAGGGCACGTGCTCCAGCCTTGACCATCTCTGTGATTCTTTACTGAAATGGCTCCAGCGTGCCAATGTCTCTCTGCTATTGTGGAGCACCAGTGCTAGACAAGTACTCTAGATGTGGGGAAACAAGTGGGAAGCAGAGGGGGGGAATGACTTGCCGTGGCTGTGCTCCTGGTCATACAGCCCAGGAGGCTGTTGGTCACCTTTCCTGATGGCTCCTAGTTTGCCGAATGCAAACCAAGGACCCAGCCAGGCAGTCCCTGCCCTGTGTCATCGCAGGGCCTCGGTCCACTTTAGGGGCAGGACTTTCAATTTGTCCTTCTTGGGTATCACGAGATTCATGGGTGCTTCCAGTCAAGAGGAAGTTCCTCCAGTCTCTGTGACCTTCCAGTGGGGATGGAGAATGGCCTCACTGGGACATCGGCCTGCTCACACAGCTCCCTGGGATGCCGCCCCTCCACCTCCCTGGAGTGGGAAGCATTGAATTTGGTCAAATGACTCCTGACATGATCCCCATCCACACTTGGCTGGTTCCCTCCAGAGTCCTGCCTTCAGGCACAAAGCTTTGGGACACGATGCTGGGGAAGACTAAGGCAAAGAGGACCTGGAGGATGTTCAGATTTATCTAGACCTGCTCTTACTAAGCTCAGCAGTGGCCACACAGGGGCTTCGTTTATTTCTTAAACTGTTCTGCAAGTAGTGACAGATCCTCTTGATGCCCTTGAACATCTTGCAAGACCCCATACTAAGCAGGCTTTGGCTTCCCTGAAGACATCCCTATTTCTAAATTCCTCTTTGAGCCCTTGTATCCACCTCCAGGATGCTTCCTTTTCTCTCTGGAGATTCTTGAGGAATTCCTTCTTTAGCCAAGGATCTCTCTAGGCATGTCTGCTTGATTTCCTGCTCCTCGGTATGGACAGTTCCGCTTGGAAAATGCTTTCCTGAATGACCAGCCGTACACAGCTCTGCTGTCCTTGAGTGCTGCTGCCCATGGGACTACCACTACAAGTCCCCTGAAGAGGCTAAAGTCTTCTCCCCCTATTTCATGAGCACTACAGCCGGGGCTGACACTGGTTTTCACATCCCTCAGCAGCACTGCCTGTTTGGCAAGGACCAGATTCAGGTGAGCGTCACCTTTGTTGGCCTGACGCCTGTGCAAAGAATTTGTCTCAAGAGACCCCCGACACCAGCTGGACAGGGTGTATCCTGCTGTGCTCCCCTTCCAGAAGGCGTCAGGGTCATGAAGTCCCCAATAAGAGCTGGGATCATGGACCTGCAGACTTCCTTGGCTTGCTTAGATAAGCCTTTCTCCGCTGCCGTACCCTGAGTGCGGGTGCTGTGTCTCCCACCAGGATGGCACACTAACCGGCCTCTCGCTGACACTCTCCTGCAAGGGCTCACCCAACCTGCTGCACACCCCGGAGAGGAGATCCGCACGTGCAACAAGTGCCTGCACACGGAGGGCATCCCCTCCTCAGCTTCCTGGCCTGTCCCTCGTGAAAAGCCCACACCTTTCCCTGCCGCACCACTGTGACCCGTCCCACCACCCGTCATGATTTATTTCATCAATATCATGATTTACTCCATCAATATCCAGCACGATGACAGCATGTGGAAGTCCAGCTCCTCCTGCCTGTGCCCCAGGCCCAAGCCATCGGTGCGCTTCTGGGCTGCAGCACCTCAGCCGTAGCGCTGGGGCCAAGCTCAGGCTTCTCTCGGGCAAAGCTGGTACCAAGCGCCCCCGAGCCAGCGTGTGCCCGTGCTGTGCTGGAGACCAGAGACCTGCTGGAGTGGGTGGCGGTGGCAATCTAAGTGCACCAGCAGAGGAAGCCCTGCCCTCTGCAAGGCCAGAAAAGCAGTGCTGGGCTCTGCAGCCCTGGCAGAAGAAGGCTTGGCTAGCTGCAGTGCTGCTGAGGCCCCTGAAGGCCTGTGGGGGAGGGGAGGCTGACCTCCAGGAGGACATGGTGCTGCTGAAAATGTGCTTCAGTTTGCATATGCTGTGATCCAGGAACACTGTGAGAACCATGCACTGGTTCTTTGATGGTATCTTCACGGGGCTGAGCAAGGGATTGTTGGAATAAGTACCAGTGGAGTGTGGGAGTAGCCAGGTGATTGGAACCCCCACTGTGATGGGCTTCCTGTTCATGGACCAGCTGGATGAACTTGGGTCAGACCGTGACGCACTGCAGGGCTGGCATTCAGTTGCTGGTTGACAGAAACCAAATCTACCTGAGGTGCCACCTGGGCTTCCTCAAAGGAACCATATTCCTGACAATAAAGATTTGGATGCCCACGTTTTTATGTTGCAGAAGGAAGCCGAGCTACAGCAGATACCAGAAGCAGTTACAAATGCTGCAATACCTCTTGTATGGGCTTCAGGAACACCAGGGCAACCCCAAGCAGGGGAACCAGTAATCGTCCAGTGGAAGCCAAATGGCAGACCAGCAAGTCAAAAGCTGTACCCAGTTAAACTACAAGTCAGGACAGGGTTGCAGTCCTTAATTGAACAAATCACAGATTTGGGGTTACTAAGAGAATGCCAATCAGAACATAACACTCCAGTATTACCTGTCAGGAAGCCAAATTCAGAAGAATACAAACTGGTGCAAGATTCACGAGCTATAAATCCAACTGTGCAAGATGTCCATGAGGCAGTAGCACACCCGTATGCCCTCCTGACCACCCTGAAGGAGAATGAGGAATGGTTTACTGTATGAGATGGAAGATGCGTTCTTCTGCCTTGTGCTGGCTGCTGCCAGTCACCAGTCGGTTGGTTTCAAATGGGAAAGCCCTGAAACTGGTCGAGAAACCCAGCTGTGCAGGGCTGTATGACTGCAAGGAGTTAAAAATAGTCCTACAGTCTTTGGAAATCAATTAGCCAGTGAGTTGGAAAGCTGGCAAAAGAGGTAGGAAAATGTCGCCTTGCTGCAATAGGTAGGTGACGTACTGCTAGCAACCAGTAGTAAAGAAGATTCTATAACAAGGACCTCCTAAACTTTGGGGGCTAGCAGGGTACAAAGTACCCTGGGAAAAGGCAGAGACCACCCCAGAAGAAGCAACCAATTGGGGATTTACAATTTGCCTGGGCCAGCAGAGTCTTGGAGCTGGAGGAAAAGGGCCATTTGTCAAATCCCAGAAGCCAAATGAAAACAAGAGCTCAGAGCATCCCTGGGAATGGCCGGGTGGTGTCACTTACGGATAACGAATTTGGGACTCATTGCCAAGCTTTTATATGAAGGTGTCGGAGGAAAGGGAAACCTCCTTGTCTGGACTCAGGAGTGCAGAGATGCCTTTACGGAATGGAAACGGACTGGAATGAGTGCTCCAGCTCTAGGCCTCCCAAATCTAGAAAACCCATTGGAACTCTTTGTGCATGAAAGGTGACACGTTGCCTTAGGAGTGTTGGCCCAGAGCCTGGAACCATGGAGCAGAGCCGTGGGGAGCTTTTCCAAACAGCTGGACAGTGTCAGTAAAGGACGGCCAACCTGTCCGTGCACGGTGGCAGCTACAGTATTACCGATGCAAGAGGCCCAGGAACTGACACCTGGGCAAAAATGACATGATCTCAGTGGAAAAGAAGAACCAACTCATGATTGTTTAAAGACAATGGCAGAGGTATATTCTAGCCGAGTGGAATTAAAAGGCACGCCAACAGAAAATGGAGACTGGGACTTATTTGTAGGTGGTAGTACTTTTGTGCGAAATGGGACCCAAAGAGCAGGATATGTGGTGGTAACTATCAGAGAGAGAAGAGAAGCCAAAGCCCTCTCATCTGACACGTGGGCCTAAGAGGCAGAACTCACAGCCTTACTAAGGGCACTGGGATTATTACGAACAGACAAGGCTTTTTTAATGCATGGACATATTTGAAATTTGCCTTTGGAATAGACCATGCCGATGAGGCTGTTGGAAAGAAAGAAAGAAGGAGGACTCTGAACGTCTCAAGGATCCCCCGTCAAATTATGAGGCAAAGACCCAACAATCATTTCAGGTGACCAGTTGACCCAGGGTGCTGGCAATTATGCATTGTAAAGTGCAGCACCTTGGAGATAGCTCGGTGCATATAGGACAGCAAGTGGCAGATCAAGCAAGGAAAGAAGCAGCTGAAAGTCAAATATTGCTAGTCCTGCCAGAGAAACGGCAGAAAGTAGGGCCTAAGAGCCCACAGGATCCACCAGAAAACAATCAGTTGGCTAATATACTGAAGGCAACCCAAATCACGGATGATGGGTGACTCCTTCGCATCAACTAACATTTACAGAGGAAATTATGTGTGAATTGGTTAAAAGGAAGCACCACGAAACTCTCTGGGGAATTGAGAGTTTGGTAGAAGCCTTGAAAGGGCAAGTTCTAAATGTACCATGACTGGGAAAACAAAAAGCAGAGTGAAGAAGCCTGAGTTGTACCTGAAGAATAACCTCACCTACCCCAATGATCTTTCCCAGGGCTGACAAAGCCCAGGGGATTACTGGCAATTAGACTTTTTCCAAGTTACTGCAGCAAAATGGGTATCCGTACCTTTTAGTAATGGCAGATGCTTTTTCAGGCTGGCTGGAAGCTTTCCCTTGTCGCACCAATAAGAAATATCGTAAGTGTAAGTTCAGAGATTATGCTGAGATTGGGGTACCCATAGGACTTTCTTTGGGTAGGGGTCGACACTTGGTAGTAGAAGCCCTTCACCTTTTAGCTAAACTAGGAGGGGTAAAATGGGATCTCCACACTCCATGGAGACCTCAATCAAGCGGGAAAGTAGAAAGAATGAAGCAAAGCCTGAAAAGACAGATGAGTAAAATCTGACAAGAACCTCAGAGAGAGCAGTCAGATGCTTTTCCCTCAGCATTGCTACAGATACAGGATCCAGCGTAAACGGAAGGAGAGACTTAGTCCTTTGGAAAGGATACATGGTAAACCTTGCCAGGTGACAGAAATGGGAGTGAATCCCAAAATAATAGAAGGGAAACATGGCTTAAAAGAGCATGTTCAGTCTCTATGAAAGGTCCTGTCCTCTCTCCAGAGGTACGTCACTGTGAGCGCAGATCTGTCCCTGGACATGCCTGTACATCACTACCGACCCAGAGATTGTGTGTATCTTAGAACGTGGTTGGATGAACCGTTGAAGAGAAGTGAAAGGACCTTTCCAGATTTTGCTCAGCACCTACGCTGCTGTCAAGCCTGAAGGAGTCACTCCATGGACGTGCCATAGCAGGGTTTAAGCAGCCACATCACCAGAATGGACTGTCAAGCAAGAAAAACCTTTATGCTTGAAACTACCTCCAGAATCATGAAGTTCTAGGTTCGGTATCTTGCATTATTGCCATTCAGCATATAAGTGAATGACTGAAATGTGACCCCAGATAAGACTGGGCTGTCTACAGGGAAGCTGGAGCCTGCTACTTGTCTCTCCTTTGTAGATATATGTTGAAACATGTTTTACAGATGTATAGAATTTGGCCTGTGATGTGGTATGCTAAATCCTCAGCTTGGGTGGGATCAGGAGGAGTCATGGACATGGAATACTCATTTGAAAATTGTTGAAGAATCGATAAATGCTGTTAGGAGGAGTGATTGTTGGGTAGGTACCCATTTCCCTGAATGTCCTCATGCAGGAATGCCTGTAGCTGGTATCCCCATCCCATTGGGGACTCGTGGGAGTAACTGTGGCTAAGACCAAAATACACTCATTGGAACGAGACTGACCTCCAGACCTGGACAACACTGAATCCACACTCAGTGTGAAGTGTGTTACTAAAATGAAGCTGAGACACACCAAAATGGAACTCTGGTCTTTGTGGGGCCCTACCCACATTGTGATTGCCCAATGCATTTCATGAAGCTGTCAGAACTAACTAGCAGTAGGTACTGGAACGTTCCACTGGGCACTGGGTGGTGCTGGATATGTGCCCTGTAGCACAAAAAGCATTACCACCAAGGTGGTCGGGTAGATGTACACGGGGAGGGATTTTTCCTGATATGACTGGCTGAGACACTGGAGAACAGTCGGTGGGGAACAACTTACCTGCGGAGATACAGGCAGAATCAACCACCCCTTACAGAGAGACCCACTGGGTTTCACTCTTCTGCTGGGTGGTTTATTCCTTGGCGAGGGGCTGCTGAACTGGGGAAGGCAGTGACAAAGAGATCCACAGGAAAAGGAAGAGATGGCCAAGGACACTGCAGGTGCCATAAACTGCACTCTGTACGGCACAGGCAATGGCCGTACGCAAGGGGACAACCCTTGGGTTCTCTTGGTGACTTCCAGCCTTGCCCATGCCCCTTGCCTTCCGTCTCACGTTGTCCTACGCTGTCCCACGGCTGCTGCTTTTCCCCGGCAGGCCACAGGCACCCATCTGGCTTCCCCACCTTGCTCTCACCCTGCCCTTGCCACACATGCACTGATGTCTGCCCACCCTCACACGCTGTTCCTGCAAACACAGACATGGACTGATCTCATATTCCTTCTGGACGACGTCTCCCCCCCACAGCACAAGCCCCTGAGTGACATTTCCTCCTCCTGACCTCCAGTCTCCACTTTCCCAGCTGCACTGGGTGGCAGTGCTTCTCCCCCCTGCTCTTCCCTACCTCCAAGGAAAACTCCACCACCTGGGAAACCACCCTTCAGGCGGGCATCCCGACCCGTCACCCTCCTTGTGGCCTTTCCCCTGACCATGCCACGGCCTCACTGCACTCTTCCAAGGCTGCGAGCCTTTCAGCTTCTCGCATAGACACGAGCAAGCGGTGTGCCTGCTGCGGTGCTGTCATGTTCTCAGGCAGCAGCGACATGACAAGCAAGAAAGAAGCCCCTTGGTTCTGCTGGCCTGCCCGAGACACTGGCAGATGGAGCTTAACAGCACGTGTCCCAGCCATGAGTCAGGGGCTGCCCTACGCGCTGTGTCAGGCAGAGGTGACCTCACCGCCCCTTTCCCAGGCACATTGCTGCTGGTGGCCTGTCCCCTCCGCAGGCAGAACTGGCCTCACTGCCCCCGTCACAGCCATTGGCTTCCTGCTGGAATGTGAGTCCCTGGGACACAACTCACCACGAGATACCGTCCTCAGCCGTCACCCTCCCCGTGGCCCAGCACCCAGCAGATAAAGGGAAGCTTCTCTCAGCCAATTTATCTCATGGATTTCCTACCTACCATTTGGCTGAGAGAACATTCCCCAGAGGAACTGCTTTGTTTCTACTGGACCATGTTTTGTCTCTGCTTCTGCGCCTCTGTTTTCCCTTCTTCCCCCTGCTATCCCATCCCAACTGAGCTCTCCAGGGAAGTGAGTCAATGAGTCCTAGAATATCTCAGGTTGGGAGAGGCCCCTGTAAATGCCCTTGTCCAGCCGTCCTGCTCAAGGCAGGGTGAACTGGTTAGCATCGCTCAAGGGCTCTGCCCACTTTGGCATCATCCACAGAAGGGTCTGAAAAGCCACTGTGTCAACTTGTACTGGGAGACAATAAAGACATTCAACACAGTTGGCCCAACTGCTTGCACTGGAAGATGCCACTAGTCAGTGGCCACCAGGAGGACTTGACCACTGGTGACATTTGGTCTTGAGCCCCTGTGGCGTATGATGCACCGACTCTGGGAGAGGATCGAAGGCACAAAGACACCTGAAGACACCTCGAAGACACTTTATTAATCAATAATCAAGCAAGCCTTTTATACCTTTGCAGGGGGCTGACGTGTCAGCCTGTAATTGTGCTCAGCAATTTTCCACTCTGGGCTCTTTTTTTATTACAGACACAGCAGCTCAGCAACTCCCTTTACCTACAAGGCCACAAGCTCTGCAGACCACTCTCTATCTTCAAGTTTCTCCTCTTGCTCCCATGGCTTCCTTCCAACAAGCATAACTGTGTCTCTCTCCCAAGGTCGGGTTTCGCTCCCTGACGCTGTTGAGCTAGCTCGAGACATAGCCACAAGCCCCCAGCCAACTTCCACCCACAGTATCCTCCATTTCTTCACTCCCGAAGTCACCCATCTGCCTATACAGAAAGTGCAGGAGAAAAAGTCAAAACCCTTGCAAAGGTGCAGGTACAAACCATCCCCTTCTTGCCTCAATACGTATGGGTGCAGCAAGCCCTTTGATGTCCCACAATTACCTGGAAATGGCTGCAGGAATATTTCCACCGTCATTTCCCCAGACACTAAGGTGAGGATGACCAGCCTGTATTTCTCCCAATTGTCCTTCTTGCTTTTCCTGAACAAAGGCTGGATGTCTGCCTTTTGCCAGGACCCCAGAACCTCCCTGATTGCTCGGACACATTTGAGGGCACCATCCAGAAAGGGTGCCGTGATCAGACCGAGGCACTTGCAATGAGCCTGCCCAAGGCGGGTGAGATGAATCTCCCTGGGACAGTGGCCTTTGTTCCTGCAGTCACACACAGGAACGGTCAGGTGCTGGGAGGTGTCCCCACCTCAGCTGGCCTCATGCACTGCTGCCGTGGTTGAACCCCAGCCTCACGCACACAGGGGTGCTCAGAGGCACGAGCCCGTCCCTGGCACATGCGGAGGCAGAGCACTGCAGCAGGCACAGTGACTACCTGGCCTCCTGCTGCCCCTGCCAGAGGCTGGCAGCACCTCAGCTCGGGGGTGTCGCGCCCTGCTCGGCACCTCTCGGAGATGGCCCTCATCATGAGCAACGGGCACGGGGACCTCGGTTCAAGGAAGCACGTTGCAGTGCTGCATTCAGGTGGTCTCCACAAATCCATAGCATTTTATGGAGGCCAGCACCGTCACAGAGTGCCCGTTGCCTGCCCCTGCCTGCGCTCACAGGACTGCCACGCAGCACGGCGGTGACCAAGCTGCCAGAGCCCTCAGGCCTTACACCAAGGCATGGGGTCAGAAGGAGAGTGTGGAAGTGGAAGAAGGACAGCACTTGAGAGCCAAGGGCTGGTGTTCCCTGGTACTGCTGCCATGCCAGGAACCTTTTCCCCTCCGTCTGTGGACAGAGGAACTGTCCCTGCAGCTCCAGAAAGGCCTTGGAAGGAAGAATCCCAGCCAAAATATAGTTTCCTAATGGCCCTTTGGCTTTGTTAGATGAGGAGAGAGCAGGGCACCTTCAGAAAAGAAAATCACAGAAGGAATTAGAATGGGGATGACAACTTTATCAGAACTGAAATACCACAAGTAACTACAAAAAATTCAGAAGAGAGTCAGGGTCTGTGATGAACTACATTATAAATGCTATTCATCATTTTAATGCTTTAGAAGAACATCCAGCTATCAGTTTGCACATTGCACCCTTCAGCTCCTGGTTCCTCATGCTGTAGATGAGGGGGTTCACTGCTGGAGGCACCACCGAGTACAGAACTGCCACCACCAGGTCCAGGGATGGGGAGGAGATGGAGCGGGGTTTCAGGTAGGCAAACGTGGCAGTGCTGAGAAAGAGGGAGACCACGGCCAGGTGAGGAAGGCACGTGGAAAAGGCTTTGTGCCATCCCTGCTCAGAGGGGATCCTCAGCACAGCCCTGAAGATCTGCATGTAAGACAGAACAATAAAAACAAAACAGCCAAATAATAAAGAAGCACCAGCCACAATTAGCCCCACTTCCCTGAGGTAGGTGTGTGAGCAGGAGAGCTTGAGGATCTGTGGGATTTCACAGAAGACCTGTCCCAGGGCATTGCCTTGGCAGAGCGGCAGTGACAGTGTATTGGCCGTGTGCAGCGCAGCATAGAGAAACCCACTGGCCCAGGCAGCTGCTGCCATGTGGACACAAGCTCTGCTGCCCAGCAGGGTCCCGTAGTGCAGGGGCTGGCAGATGGCCACGTAGCGGTCATAGGCCATGACGGTGAGGAGAGAACACTCCGCTGAAAGGAAAAAGACAATCAGGAAGAGCTGTGCAGCACATCCTGGGTAGGAGATGTCCCTGGTGTCCCAGAGGGAGTTGGCCATGGCTTTGGGGAGAGTGGTGGAGATGGAGCCTAGGTCGAGGAGGGAGAGGTTGAGGAGGAAGAAGTACATGGGGGTTTGCAGGTGGTGGTCGCACACTACTGTGATGATGATGAGGCCATTGGCCATGAGGGCAGCCAGGTAGATGCCCAGGGAGAGCCAGAAGTGCAAGAGCTGCAGCTCCCGCGTGTCTGCCAATGCCAGGAGGAGGAACTGGGTGATGGAGCTGCTGTTGGACATGTGCTGCCTCTGGGCATATGGTCCTGTCACAGGAGAAAAAGACAGTGATAATTTAGGGGAGACTTCTGCAAGCAAAATCAAAGCCATTTCCCACAGACCATCCCCCCGTCACACACAGACATCCCTCTCTTTTCTCGGAGACCTTCCTGCAGCTGTGTGGCTGCAGCCCTGCTTGGTGCTGGCCGTGTGGGTGATGAAGAGCAGGGCATCTGCCCACGGGCTCTTGACCAGCCAGCCCCACTCTGCAGCAGTGGGTGGGGGCAGGGACCAGTCCTGGTGTTTAACTTTGTCCTCTGAAACCAGTGCCAACGCAGAAGGGCTGGTCAGCGTCTGCAGCGCCAGTGCTAAGGAACGGGAAGGGTGAAGGCACTGTAAGAGAGCTTTAGTTTTTTTCACAGCTCCCCCCCATCTCTCCTGTTGAGTATTTTCAGATGTCAGAAAAGCAGAGCATTTTTGCTGCCCTCCGGGGGAACAGAGTGAGGTCTGTGAGGCAAGAGGATTGCCTGTGGGTGAGTGCCCAGTGAGGGGAGGCGGTCTGTCCATCAGGTTCCCAGTTTCTATGGGCTTGCACCTTCCTGAGATGAATGGTGGCCACACTCCCATGTTACCCTGAAATACCACAAGGCACTGCTGAGAACGGACTGACCCACCACAGACCAGTAAAGGTTGTAGACTTTCATCAGAACTCAGCATCCCACCCACAGCAAAGGATACACAGCTCATTTCACCCACCCCAACAGTGTTTTCTCCATCACAGAAACTCTACGCTTCTATGTGGGGCTTTCAGATCACTAATGGGTGCGAGGGGACAGGTTTCCACTCTGGAGGGCAACTCGCTGCTTGGAAGGGAACTTCAAGGAGGTAGCCAAGTGCCCTAACAAGAGCATCAGGTTCAGGGAGAACCAGCCCCTTGCCCAGCCCCACATAGGGCATTGCCCACAGCCCCACAGCTGAGAGGAAAGCTGGGACACTTGTTCCCATGGACACACCTGCAGGAGAGGACCCACAAGGTCAGAGTGTGACTCTGCAGCTGAAACACCCATCCCCAGAGAGCCTGACAGCAAGAGCTAGAGAATAAAACTAACCCAAAACGGCAGAGAAAGAAGTAAAATTGCACTGAAGGTCTAGGTAAGAGTGTCCAGGGCGAGCGAGCCAGGCACTGAGGGCAGCGTTGCCCTTGCCCAGCTCTGCTCGCCACCTCCCACACACCAACACTGCCGGGCAGCTGCTCTCAGCCCCTGTGCTCTGCAGAGGGACCGGGGCACGTGGCTGCAGAGCTGCACCGCGGCTCTGCTGGAGCTCTGGCTGCAGAGGGGGTGGCTCACGCCTCGGGACCCCCAGCCCTGAGGGCAGAGGCTTTGCTGGGGGGAGAGCAGGCCAGGGGGATGCCTCAGAGAAAGGGGTCTGCACTGCACATGGTCAGAGAGAGCTTTCTGATTCTCCCTTCCACAACAATTCTGTCTGAAGTTTCCTATCAGTCCTTGCAATATCCTGGATGTCAGGAGACTTTCCTTGTGGGACGTATCTCCCTGTGCCAGGTCTTTCCCTGTCAGTGCTCACAGACCACATCTCTGCCTCTGTGCACTGGCCCCGCACAAACGTGCCTCTCTGAAGGGCACTGGCTGGGCACAGGGTCCTGCCCGCAGGGGAAAAGGGCAGCTCAGAACGACCCTGATGGCTCCAGCAAAGGTGCTGCTGCTGCTGTTCATAGGCAGAGGAGTGGCTGAGGGCACTTCAGGAGGCTCCTGGCAGACCTCCTCATCACTCAGAGTTACAGCTGGCAGTCTCAGGGACATCTTCAAACTCGAGATCTCCATTAACATTTCTGCCTCCCCTCTCCTGCCCCCAACAACAGAAAACTGAAAACACAGATTGAGGAGAGCCCTGGATTTATCATAGCAATCCCTGCGCTGACCTTCGATACGAAAAGTCTCATCCAGACATATTCTGAGGGTAACCTATACTTGTAAGCAGCGCTCACCCTTGCGGCACACTCTCAACAGCAGAGAGATCCTTCCCTATCAGGGGTCGGTCCATACGCCCCCAGAGCTGTCGGGAGCCCCCAGCAGGCTGAGAGCTGCCCCTGGCAGGCGGCAGAGCCCCTGCCCCAGCACACAGGCCCCTGGGCTGCAGGGACCCTGCTGGCAAGGACAGCCCTGGGCACCCCTGCCTGCACAGCCACCTTCACAGCCCTGCAGCCGGCCCTGGCACAAGGCAGCCCACATGCCCTGGCCCTCCCACGCTGCAGCAGGGAAGCCCTGCTCTGCAGCACACTGGCCTCCTCCACAGCAAAAGGCTCCCACACGGTCCCACAGGCTGGGGGGGCCCCAGCTGCTGCAGACCCAGCTAGGAACTGCAGAGGCATTGCCCTGCAGCCACACACTTACCGGCTCCAGGGCTCTGCAGATTTCTCCAGCAGGGAGCTCTCAGCAGCCCCCCACCAAGGGCTGCTTTTGAGCTCTCCCTGCCTCCCTCCTCTGCCCCTCTGGGCTCCCTCCAGGTGTCCCTGGGGCTGCAGGGGAACCTGCTGGGCAGCAGGATGAGGCAATCCCTCACGGGCCTTGCCTCTCCTGGGGGGACACACTTATTTCCAGCAGTGGCAATTCCCTTACTAGAAAAAGTTTTCTGCAGGAGTATCAACTTTTGTTAACCCATTACTAGAGAGGACACCAGGAAAACTGCAGCAAAGGATCCAAGTACTCCTAAAAGAGCGTGTGTGTATGTGTGTGTCTGGTGGTTCTGCAGGCAGGGGCAGGGAGGATGTCTTCAGTGCTTCAGTAAGCCCTGCAGAGCCCATTTCAGCACTTCATTGCACAGTCCGAGGGCTCAAGACTCAGCTCTCCTTTGCCCAGGCCATGTCTCTGCTCTGAAGCAAAGCCTTTGCACCCCCGGTCTCGGGGACACTTGGTACCAGGTTGCCTTATGGCCAGGCAGAGCTGGGCTGGTGCCACAGCTGGGGGGCTTCAGCCCAGATGTGCAGCAGTGCTTTCATGTTACGACAAGGGGTTTCCTCAGACTCTTGGTTTTTAATGAGCCTGGCAGTTTCCAAAGACAGACGAGACCCTTGTGTCTGACCAAGCTGCCCACGACCTGTGCTTTGGCAGCCCACTGTATCCGAGGGTGACTCTACCAACCTATCCAGGAACCCCGCTGACAGCATCATTGAGTCAGAGCCCTTAAAACACCTACTCACATCTCCAGAGACTTATAGGAAATGAGCTTCAGCTGAAGATTTTTATTATGCAAGTTTGTGACAGAGTAAGGTTCAAAGAATGCCAGTAATGGTAGGCTGACTGCAAAACACGCTTAAAGCAACACACTGAGCAACAGCTACCGTGAGTTAGTGCTAGCATAAAGTTCTTACCCTATAGGCGTCCCTAGGGGGAACGACAGGTTCAGCCCATCCACTGATCCCAGAAGTTCCCATGGAGTCTCCACTCACTTATCCCCTCATTGTCCACTTTGACACTTCATAGCACGTTGCTTATTCATTTACTTACATGGGATAGGTTACAAGTTTCTCACTCGTGAGGTACGTTAGTGCTCACCCTCAGGCAGCACCACGGAAGGCTTTCACTGACTGCACATGCTCCCCAAGCGGGGTTTTGCCCGCGTTTGAGGGCTGTTTGACATGGAGGTTGCAATCTGTCACTACCACAGTTACCTTTGTCTTACTATTGACTGGGGGGTTTTTGGTTTGTGTTTTTAGTTTTTTTTGTTTTTGTTTTTGTTTTTTTTTTATATGTATGAGGGTTGAAAGACCTTACCAGCTTGTCTTCGGCTGTGGCCAGAACTTCCTTGCTTGAATGCTCCTTCCTTTGGCAATGGTGTTCTTTCCACCCCTTGTTCTATGTCACTCATCCTTCCCAAGGTGACTCCCTTGGTCAGAAGTCCCTTCATTCCCAGAGAGTGGGTCCTCACTTGACCTCACTTTGTTCACAGAGGTGTTTATCAGATAGTGAACCACTGAATCACTGTGGTAATTGAGGAGTTTAGAACACCTGCCACCTCCGGACTTATTTCAGTCCTGGCCCAGTTCAATGTATTGACATTTTGGTGGAGCTTGAGTGACTCCAGTCATTCATATTGTTGTTACTGTTTGGTATCCTGTGCCCAGGGAGGTGTAGTAGGACCTTGGAGGTGGGTAACTTTGGCATGGAGGTGTGCATTGGTATTACAGGGAGATTATTTCATCTGAGGAAAGTCCTATCGCCTCAATGGTTGGCTCAGCAGTGGACAGCCTCTCGTAGCTTCTTATGTGACATCAGCTGTGTGGTACCATCAAGTTTCCCTTCCTGCAGGGAGCACAGCAGAGCTTGACTGTGGGGTCTCCACTTGCTCCACCCTCCATTACTCCCATCAGCAGGTGCTGAGATGGCAGGGTGTGTCGCTTAGGGAGCTGTGGTAGAGTAGATTCCGTCCATGACAACCATCCTAAAAGCAATGCAGTTACTTTAGCCTAGAAATCTTTCTATACTGCTAGGCTTCTGTTGGGTCCCAGTTTTCCCTAATTCCAAAGTAATGAGTAATTTTCCCAGAGGCAATTGAAACAGGAGACACAGAAAAAAGTCCCCTCAACCCCACTCTGTAGTGGGGTGAACTGGGAGTGACAATGCTGGAAAGCCCTTTGATGCCATGAGAACGTTTAATCTTTGATCACCCCAAGTTCCTCTTTCCCCCTTGCCATAAGGCAGGACAGACACCTGCAGAGCCCACAGCATAGTCCCTTGCTCCTTGGAACAGCCTCAGCCAGACAAACCACAGCTCATGAGAGGGACATCCAAAGGTCTTCCAAAAATCAGAAAGGCCTTTTCAGTGTGGTTTTGATGAGGAAAGCTTGAGGGTTTGTTCAGAGAAATCTCCCCTAACTTGTCACAGTCTTTTCCCTATTGGATAGGTCCCCATTCCCAGAGGCAGCAAATGCCCAGTGGCACCTTCATCGCCCAGTTCCTCCTCCTGGCATATGGAGACCCATGGGAGCTGCAGCTCTTGCACTTCTGGCTCTTCCTGAGCACCTGTCCTGGTTTCAACCGGGACAGAGTTAATTTTCTTCTTCAGTATATGATCTGTTTGGGCTATGATGTGAGAACAATGCTGAGAGCACACTCATGTTTTTAGTTGTTGCTGGGCGATGTTTATACTAAGTCAAGGACTTTTTGGTTCCTTGGGCACTGCCAGCGAGAGGGCTGGAGGGGCACGGGATATTGGGAGGGGACACAGCCAGGACAGGTGACCCAGGGTAGCCAAAGAGGTATTCCATACCATATGACGTCATGCTGAGTATATAAACTGGGGGAAGAGAAGGAAGTTGGGAACATCTGGCATTATGGCGTTTGTCTTCCCGAGTAACCATGGCACGTGATGGAGCCCTGCTGCCCTGGGGATGGCCGAACACCTGCCTGCCCATGGGAAGTGGGGAATGAATTCCTTGCTTTGTTTGCTTGTGCCCGCGGCTTTTTGCTTTGCCTATTAAGTTGTTCTTATCTCAATCCTTGCGTTTTACATTCCTTCCCGATTTTCATCCCGATCCCTCTGGGTGAGGGAGGGGTGAGCAAGTGACTGCGTGGTGCTTGGTTGCCGGCCAGGGTTAAACCACGACACCACCGACCTGGCTGCCCTCATAACCAACGGCCTCGTCATCACTGCCGTCATCAGCTCAACACCCGGATGTATTTCTTCCTCCTCAACCTCTCCCTTCTCGACCCGTGTTCCATCTCCACCACTCTCCCCAAAGCCCCAGAGGACCTTTGGTGCAGCTGAACCTCATGTCCAGGAAGGACAAAGTGCTTTGGAATGTGTCCTTGGCAATGCTACCTGTGATCCAGGAACACTGTGGAAATCACTGGTCACCTCATAGAAATTGAATTGAAAATCATTGAGGAACGCCTCAACTGCCTCAGCACAGGGATGATAATCAACGGTGCTGGCTAACTGGGGAGGCCCCAGAAGACTGGGGGTTAGTCAAAGTGGTGCCCACCTGCAAGATGGGCAGGAAGGAGGATCTGGAGAACTACAAGCCTGTAAACCCAATCCTTGTGTCAGAGAAGGTCATGGACGACAACTAGGTTGCTCAGGCAAGACTTGCCCTTGTTGAAGCCATGCTGGCTGTGCTGAATTACCTCCCTGCTCACCGTCGGCCTTAGCACAGCTTCTAGGAGGATCTTTTCCATGATCTTCCCAGGCACGGAGCTGATGCTGACAGGTGGCCAGTTCCCAGGGTTCCTCTTTCTACCCTTTTGAAGGATGCGTGCAATGTCTCTCTTTTTCCAGTCACCAAGAACTTCACCTGAGTGACTTGACATTTCCAATAGCATGGAGGGTGGCTTGGCGACTCCATCAGCCAGCTCCCTCAGGACTCAGGCATTCATCTAGTCAGGTCCCACAGACTTACTCATGTTCAGGTTCCCCATGTCTGTTGTTACTGGTTTGCCAGTTGTGTTTGTTGGGGGTGCACATTTAATTTGTCCTTCATTCTCTAAGTGACATGCCTAGACCAGTCCTTCTTCTCCTTCTTCTTTGAGTCCCGTGCCATGTTCAGATCCAGCCACACTTTGTCCCTCCTGACACATCCCTACGTAACTGGGCAGCATCCCTATACCCTTTGCAGGATCCATGGCCCTCCTTCCACATCCTCTGCAATTCCTGGATGGACCTCTTCAATCGGGTACATCTGACAGTTGACGGGATGTGTCAGGAAGACTCTCAGAGTTTCTGTAATGCAGAGGAGAAGGAGATGCTCCAGAGGAGGGCTTCCTTGCCACACCATCAGGGGAGAAGGCATGGCGGCTCTCTGCTCCCAGGCACAGCTGCAGGGGTGTGAAGTTGCTGTGTGTGGAACAAGGGGTGCCCAAGGCCGGCTGGGCTGAGTGGGTGGTGGGAGACTAGAATTCATGTTGCTGGTTTGGAGCAGGCACTGAGAACCCAGCTCTCGTTAGCACTTTTCTGAGCTGCTCCTTTGGCCCTGCACACACCAGGATGGCCCTGGGCAGTGCCGTGCTGCCAGGAGGGTGCAGAAGGGCAGAGCTGAGCACAGAGCGGGTGGGATGGCTATGTGAGCCCTGAGTAGCTCGGAGGCATGGGGCCAGAGAAGCAGCTCCTGGCAGGGACAGCTCCAGGCAGCAGAGACGTGGGCAGGCAGCAAGAGGGAGCTGCTCCCAGAAACACTGTGGGAGGGGGGATTCAGGCATCTCCCTGCCATCCCCTGCAGGGCAGGCACCTTCCCTGGAGAAAGCCCCTGCTCTTCTTTACCATCAGCATAGCCTCTGCACTTAGAGCCATGGGCTCGGTCGCCTTCTCCGTGGCCTCACCCCAGAAGGGGAGAAATCACCAAATACCCTCCCAGCTGCCCCATCCTGCCTCCACTGGTAGCAGCGCTGCAGCGTTTGTCCATCTTCCCCCCTTCTGTCTCTGCTCCTCGTGCTCTTATCACTCAACTTGGATGCGGCGTGGGACTCAGAAGCACTTGAGAGACCAGCCTGAGGGGTCTTGCCATACAGGTTAGCCTATGGCAGTAAGGTCTCCCAATCGCCTCCTGATACCTAAGCTCCCAGAAGTCCAAAAGAGACACCTCTCACTTCAGGACACCCCACCTTCAGGAGCTGGGTGGCTGCAGGCTGCGCTCCGGAAGGGCACAACTCTCCGGTGGCATCACTGTGTGATCAGGGAGCCCCATGGAGAAGACACCCCAGGAATGCTGCTGGGTAGCTGTGCACAGGCAGCTGCAATGTGCCCTCTGTGTCCCTGGCTGCAGGGGCAGAGCGGAGATCCTTCTCAGGTATGATGAGGCAGCATGAGGAGTTTGCAGATCGGTACTTGGAAACTGGCTGCCTCTGCTCTCAGCAGCGTCCAGTTCCTTCTCTGGGAAGCACTGGGGGTGATAGTCCTGCAGGTCAAGGAGCTGCCAGCACAGGGCAGCTGAAACCAGGGCGGGTGGACAGACTGGCTGTCCTCAGTCCGCACAAAGGGACTGTCTCTTTGCCTCTCAGGGCCCACCTGATGGCACCTGCAGTGCAGCAGGAATGGCAGTGCCAAAACCACTCCTCAGCTGTGGTGGGGCAACCGGAACAAAATACACAGAGAAAAATCCCCTCAACTCCGCTCCATAGTTGGGTGAACACGGGGTGGCAATGCTGTGAAGCCCTTTGATGCCCTGAGTGTATTTAATCCTAGATCACGCCACGTTCCTATTTCGCTACTGCTGTAGGGAAGGACTGACTCCTGCAGAGCCCACAGCAGAGTATCCTACTCCCTGGAGCACCCTCAGCAAAAACCAACTCATGAGAGATCTAGTAAAGGTCTTCGGGAAAGCAGAGAGGCCTTTTCAGTGGAGTTCCTCTGAGAAATATGTTAGGTTTTGCTCAGCAAAGTCTTGCCTAACCCTTTTCCCTCTCAGACAATCTCTATGCCAGGAAGCACCAGATGCCAAGTGGCAACTCCTTAACCCAGTTCCTCCTCCTGGCATTGGCAGACACGCGGGAGCTGCAGGTCTTGCACTTCTGGCTCTCCTGGGCATCTCCCTGGCTGCCCGCATGGCCAACAGCCTCATCGTCACCACTGTACTGTGCAATCACCTCCTCCACACCCCCATGTCTTTCATCCTCATAACCTCTACCTCCTCGACCTGGGCTCCATCCCCACCATTCTCCCCAAAGCCATGCTCAGTTTCCTGTACGACCAGAGCCATCTCTTACTGAGGATTTGCTGCCCAGCACTTACTGATTCTCTTTTTCATTTCAGCAGAGTATTTTCTTCTCACTGTGATGGCTTATGACTGCTTATGAGATTTGCCATCTACCTCGCAAACCTGACAGCCTGCAGTTGTGCGTGAGGAGCTCCACAGTGGATGTCATTTCCCTCAGCTTTACAAATGTCTTCCCATGGTCTCCCTCAGCGTTGATCTACCCAAGCGATGCCATGACACTCTGGGTGCAAACAGAAAGAGATGAGTAAAACACCAGCTGGATGGTCAGGCTGAGAGAGCAGTGGGGAAGGGCTCACACCCCACCTGGAGGCCACTGGGACATACTGGGGCAGTGTGGGCACCACAGGGGACTCTCCTGCTTACAGTTTAAGAGCTGTAAAGATAATCCAGTGGAGGCAACTCTCACAGTGTCTGTCGGTGGCACCAAACTGAGAGGACCATCCCTGTGCCCTAGGGATGCCATGGAGGGGAACCCTGGCAGGTGGGGTGGCCGCCCTGTCAGGAGCTGCACAGATGCAGGAAGGACCAAGGGCAGAGCCTGCACCTCCCTCGGGTGGACTAACACCCTGCAGCTGCAGGGCCTGGGACCTGCCTGGCTGGGCAGTGTCTGTGCAGAAAAGGCCCTGGTGGTGCTGGGGGACAGAAGGCAAAACACAATCCCAGCCCGTGACCTGGTAGCAGAGGCAGCCAGCCGTGCCCTGGAGCGTATGAAGAGGTGCCTTGACAGTGAGGGAAATTATTTTTTTTCCACATTATCATCACTCATAACACCACATGTAGACCGCTGTGTTAATATTTTGGCCTTGACTGGGGAGGGAAGAGGGGAGGAAGCGGCTGGGTGGCTGCTGGGCTTTTGGCCAGTGACAAGCCGTTACAGCAAGGAAGGTGTGTATGTGGGAGGGAGTTCAGGAAGGAAGGGAGGCAACAGAATGTCCCCAGGACATGGAGGGCCATGGAGTCATTTCATTGTCCACCCCATTCAGAATGAAGCTGGGAAGTGAGCCTGAAATTCAGAACCAACAAGGTCCATAGACAGGCCAGGCTGTTCCTGTGGTTGTGCCTGGAGACCCGCACACCTACAGCACAGGTTGTGCTGGGGCTGAATCTCCTGCCTGGCTTCAATGGCCTCCCGAAGCCATGGACAAAGCTTTGGGTGGAGGCCCCAGGTGAGGCTGGTCAGGGCCAGGAAGGCCTAGGGATGCTCTCAGGGCCCTGCCCCCATGGGATCCCACCTGCCAGTGCCCTCAGCAGGCCAGGTTCTCCTTCCCTCCTGTCCTGGGCTGTGCTCTGCTGCTCTCCATCCACACATGCCTGGGCATCAGGGACACCACAACTACACACTACTAGAAGCAAGGTGGCACTGGTCTTCAAATCCCTGAGCATCTTGTCCTCTTTGTGGAGTCCCAGGTGCAGGTGAGCATCAGAGTGGGTGGCCTGGTTGGTCTGGGGGACTCTCCCACAAAGACCTGGGCTCCTGGCATCCTTGCTTACCTGTGCAGTGATCACCAAGGAGACTGATTCCCCCAGAAGAGACAGGCTCTGTGATCCACAGGTTTCCTCAGGTCATTTCAAGAAGACATTGTTCATGCCTCACCCTGACTGTATGACCTGTCGCTCTGTCCTGGCTCGGGCTGGCATGGAGTGCATTTTCTTCACAGCAGCCCTTCTGGTGCTGTGCTTTGCATCTCTTCCTAAGGCAGCGCTGACCACACACCAGTGTTTTGGCCACCGCTGCAGAGTAATCACCAAGGCTTCTCTTTCTCACACTCTGCCTGCGCTACAAGGAGACTGGGGGGATGCAAGGAGCTTGGGCAGCTGACCCCCAGTGACCACAGGGATATTGCATATCCCAGGACGTTGTGCTCATCAATAACAGCACGGGGAAAGGAGGATGAAAAGAGGACATTTGTGGTCATGGCATTTGTCTTGCCGTGTCACTGACAGATTGCTGAAGAGCAGCTTTTCTGGAGATGGCTGAACCCCTGCTGCCCATGGCAAGGAGTGAGCGAATTGCTCATGTTTCTGTCCTTGCACACAAAGCTTTTGCTTCTCCTATCGAACTGTTATTTTCCTGACCTGTGAGTTTTCTTCTGATCCTCTCCCCCATCACGCTGGGCATGTAAGGGGTCAGTGAGCAACAGATGCTGGGCATTTGCGTGCTGGCCAGTGTCAAACCACAACTAATTCCTCCCTCAGTGCCACCCTGGCTGCTCTCCCCTTTGATCCACACTCAAGCTCTCACCCAACCTCATTGCCTGTCCAATACAAGAGCTCCATGTATCTGAGCTGCCCTGAAATCGCACAAAACGTCCCCCTCCCCTCATCTTTCCCGTAGGTCTCCCCTACAGACCTTGTGTCTCCATCCCCTACCAAAGGCATGGGAGCTGCCCTGCCCCTCCTCAGCGCTTACGGCACTGATGTCACAGCTCTGTGGTGGCACAGGGGGCTCCTGCTGCCCGCGCCCCAGGCGGTGGGCTCTGGGGCCCATGTGGGCTGCAGCACCTCAGGTGTGGCACCAGGGCCAAGGGCAGGCTTGTCACACGGACACCGGTACCCAGGGATGGGAGCCCTTGTGTGGGAGGGGTTTGCTGCCCAGCAGAGGATGCTGGAGCGGGTGGCAGGGGGCAGCAGAAGGATGAAGGACGTTCCCACCACGAGAGCAAGGGCTGCAGTCCCCGAGGCCAGAGGGCAACAGGCCTGGGCTGCGCAGCCCTGGCAGGAGAGGGCTTTGCTCTCCCAGGTGACTCTGTAGCACCCTGCGGCCTGTGCCAGAGCTGAAGCTCATCTCCAGGATGGGCAAGATGCTGCTGCTGGTGCTGAGAGAGCCCCTGGAGGAGGCCAGCCCGTGATCCAGCCCTCCTGGGGCTATCCTGCTGGTGGCAGGCCGGCCAGAGAGCAGCTCTGCAGAGAAGGACCTTTGGGTGCCAGAGGACAAGCAGCTGAGCAGAAGCCATCGATGCACCCTCATGGCAAAGGCCAACGGCCCCCTGGGCTGCATTAGGAAAAGCATCGCTGGCTGATGGGGGGAGGTGACCCTTCCCCTCCTCTCAGCACTGCTGAGGCCACATCTGGAGTGCCGTGTCCAGGGCTGGGCTTCCCAGAGCAAGGGAGTTGTTGACCTACTAAAGTCCTGCAAAAGGCCACCAAGCTTCTTGAAGGGACTGGAACATGGCTCCCAGGAAGACAGGGTGAGAGATCTACAACTGTTCAGTCTGGAGAAGAAAAGGCTCTGAGAGTCTTATTAATGTATGCAGCTTTCCATGCGAGCCAAGGTAACACTTTTTGAACTGATGATGTTCAACCACTGCAGGTAGTTGCCAAGAGTGGTTATGGAAAGTCCACCCCTTGACATATTCCAAACCTACCGAGCCAAGGCCTTGTACAACCGGCTTGAGCTGGCTGCACGTTTTAAACTAATTGGTTCTGGAAGCTAAGCCTTGCATACTAGGCAATCCCTGACTGGTGGTTAACTACCATCAATTAACCGCAAGGTGTTACCTTTCCTTGGCGCCAAGCTTGGTGCCATCCGTCTCCCACTCCCCTGTGCTCTGTAAACATGCCTCATCATGTTAATTGTTGTCTAGACAAGCTCGAGCACATTCCCCTCAGCTAACTGATTGCCGCGCATGGTCCCAGTTTCCAGACCGCTCCTGCATCTCCCCCTTCCTGTTGCACAAAAGAACCCCTGAAATGGAGCAAAAACATGGCACAAGTAATGGAACAAATAAAAAACCAACTAAGACATATTATCAATGTCAAAATAACCCACTGTCTTTGTTCCGTACAGTTTTACACTTTCCCCTTTTTGTTTTTGAACAGCTAGTACCAGGTTTGCCATGTTCTGCAGGGCCCTTGCAAACATGACAGCAACCAAGGCAATAGCAAACAAACAATACTGCCAATTGAGTGAATGGATGCCAAAAAAAGGCTGAAATTTTCTCAGATTTTGTTAACATGTTGCTGCAATGGGGCGCCTAAAATCCACACAGCGCATACCATCAAAATCCTCACAGCCATGTCCCTGAACAAACAACAAAAAGCAGCGGCAATTTTGACTCACATTCTTAACTGACTACCAAACAAGGTGATTTAACTCTTTAATGCTTTCCCTGCTGTTACTCTGGATAAGAGAAGAACCGCTGCGACACGTTCCCATCATAGCCTCCTACTGCATTAGCATCTACAGAAAGACAATTATCGACATTCAAAGTGTAAACAATATCAGCTTCTTTTGGATTAACATTATACATAGATGGACGGGCACACCATACAAGAACTGGTTCAGTCAAAAAGTTCGAAACATCGCATGCCTTCTCTGAACATACCTCTGGGGTCATTCCCCTCATTCCCTCTCTTTTTTTATGCAAAGAGAAACACTTTTACCATAACAGAGAAGCCCCTATTTACATCTCTGAGCCCGGACACAAACCACAGCTGTATGCTCCACCAGGCTCAGGGCAGAAATTGTTCATGTAGTTACTTAGCTCTATATCACTACAAGTATGCAGACACCTATTAAACACTAAATAACCATGTTTATCTTTCCTATTCTCCTTCACAATACCCAGCTGTTCTCTCATCTCTTGTTAGGTCAAATATTCTCATTTTCCTCTCCTACATCTCTCTTCAGACATTCTCTATCCTCCTTTTTTTTGCTTGTTAATTGCGACAAGGCAAAGGTTGTGTGTAGCTGGGTGACCATGACCTGATTTATGTTAGAATCAACTAAACACTGAATACAGGAAAAAAAGGTATGGGAGACATAAGGCAAACATCAATAAGGTGGTTAAAGATAATTATAATAAATCCTGTAATACTTTTGATCCATGGCCCAAAGTTTCCCAGCCGTGAGAAGAGACCAACGGCATCCCGCCCCTGGCTCTGCTGCAGATCCTTGTTTTAAGGCTTTTGAGTTTTGTATACTTTTGTAAATTAATTCACAGTGGTCACTCAGATTCACGTAACACATCCTACCAAAGTCTTCACACTCGTGTCCCTGTGCTAATAATAAAAATCAATAGCAACTCGGTTCTGTAGCAACATATGATGGACAGAATCAACATCTGTTAATACGCCAGAAAAAAAAATTAGTATTTTTAGTATTACTTTGTTTAGCAAGCTAGCAGCCTAATTTACTAAGCAAGTTAAGAGCGTGTACTATTCTTACAGAAGAGATTAGAGAAGCAAAAATGTGTTATGCCGCATTCCAGAACTCAGCCTGAGAATTACAGTCTGCTGTGAGTTCTGCGTTACAATCATTTGACACATGTTGGGGTTGCGATTGTGAAAGTTGCCCGTTTACAATTTTCATTGACATTATCACAGCTAGTTGTTTTAAAAGCAACCCTTGAGCTTCCTGAAGTTCGACTTGTTGCAAAATATTCTGAAGCCAATCAATCAAGTTAGTATTAAAGTTAGTGACTCTCTAGGACCCTGCAAGACTGTGGCAAGACTCCCGCACCCTGACTGCTTTAATAGCCATCTCATTCATTTGCAAACAGTTGTCCCTGGCATACCTTGCCTGAGTCACAGAATCGGCACAGGTAATTGCTCCAGCTATCTGCTCTTAGTTAACAGCAATTCCCCGATTAAGGTTTTCAGTCAAGGCCACTACAGGTAGCTCACAAAAATCAAATAACCACATCATATACTGTATCAGTTAGTACCATACAAAGCAGTAACTTCCAATCATGCAGTGTGAGTGTATAAGGCTCTGCCATCACTTCAAGAAGGGACATAGCAAATGCATTATAAATCCTCCCTTCCCCCACTGCTTTGCTTAACCCTTTAACAGCCTCGTATTGCACAGGCTGCCACTCTGCAGGTTGCTTTGTCTGACAAAATACTGAACATGCCCTAGCAACTCCCCAAACCCATCACTGAACTGATTCCCACTTGCATTCCTGCCACCAATCCCTCACACTCCCTTTCACCCTCCCCAAAAATACAATCAATGCATCAGGAGAGACAAGGGGATGGGGGAAAGGTCTAGCTCTTTTCCAGATCTATAGGACCTGGATCAAAAGGTTTATCAGTGTCAATAAAATCATTGTCCGAGTTGTCCTGTTCCCGTGCTTGGTCCTGTGTTGTGAGGGTCGCTGCAATCAGTGACAGAAGCTTTGGGGGCAGAGGAGGTGTGGACAGAATCGCCATCGCTGACGGTGTCTTGAGAAGAGTCGCGCTGTCGGTGGAATTTACAGCTTCCTCTGGTTTAGCACCGCTAGTAGAATTAGTCCACACTTGGCAAAGAGTAGTCAGAATTTGCCACCAAGATGTTAAATGCATTCCCGACACGGAGTTCCCCTCCGCGGCAGCATCATACAATTGGCTGCTGTATGTACACACTTTCATTCTTTCAAAGTCTCTAAAGTTTCTTGGCTGCTCACCTGTCTCGATGAATACAGGTGTTATCCTTGGGGTTTAGGTTGTCCGCCTGGTCCAGCCAGCAAGATGATCGTTCAGCCAAGACGTCTCCTCCAGAACGCAGCCCTCTTCCACGAGCTGTCTTTTTGTACAGACCAGTTCCGTCCTTATTGTTCCAAGGCTTGGGAACACCGCCATAGGGGTCACCATTTGAGGAGACTGAGGCACGGACTCCCGGATCTGACTAGAAGACCCTTTATGAGTCCATATACGTCTCTTTCTGGGGACGAAGCCTGATTCCCCGTTACGGATTTCCCACAGCTCACCTCTCAACTCTGGAGGGATTTCAGGCCGGCTCCTGCTTCCTTTCAGCAGATCATTCAGAGGTCTGTGGGATTCGCTGCATGTTGCTCAGATAGGCGATTCGAGAGCCCTTCACGTTAGATCCTTAAACGCATCACGTCGGGGTCACCAATTTGCGGCGAATGAAGAGACGGGACGCAGCTTGATGCAAGCAAATGTCAATTTATTGTACAGAAGCACGCGTTTTTATACACTTTCAGAAGCTGCGCGTTTTAAACTAATTGGTTCTTGAAGCTAAGCCTTGCATACTAGGCAATCCCTGATTGGTGGTTAACTACCATCAATTAACCGCAAGGTGTTACCTTTCCTTGGCGCCAAGCTTGGTGCCATCCGTCTCCCACTCCCCTGTGCTCTGCAAACATGCCTCATCATGTTAATTGTTGTCTAGACAAGCTCGAGCACATCCCCCTCAGCTAACTGATTGCCGCGCATGGTCCTAGTTTCCAGACCACTCCTGCAGCTGGCCGTGCCTCTCCTAGCGGGTTTCCCTGGGTAATCTCCAGAGGTCCCTTCCAATGTCAACGTTCTCTGTCATTCTCTGAGTTTCAAGGACACAAGCAAGACGGAATGAAATGAACAATGCATACCCTTGACCGCAAAGATAGCAGGGTCTATGGAGAGGACCCACGCTGGAGCAGGGCAGAAGTGTGACGAGGAAGGAGCAGCAGCGGTTTCCTGTGCCATCAACCCTCTTCAACATCCCCCCTACACCTCTCAGGGTGTGCTTGTGTAGGTGAATTGGGATCAATGGAGTAATTTAGCCCTGGGAGAAACTGGGGAATGGTCTTCAATGTTTTGGTCATTGTTTCTCACAATCAACATCTTGTTTTAATTGGCAATGAATGAAATTGATCTTTGGCAAGACAACACATCTTTGGCTATGACAGGGATCGGTAAGTAGTCTCTCTGCCTGTACCTTGACCCAGGAGCATCACTGGTTTATTTTCTCCCTTTGTCCTGTTGAGTCAGGGGAGCAGATGAAGAGCTGGGTGGCTGGCTGGGTGCTGGCCATGGTTAACCCTCCACAGGACCACATCAGGACTGCTGAGCCCACAGTGGGGCTCCCCCGCACAAGAAAGACCCTGCCAGACTGGAGCAAGTCCTGCAGAAGCCAGAAGGATGGTTGGGACCTGGAGCATGTTATGGACAAGGAGAGGCTGAGAAACTGGGGTTTATTTGAGATAACATCGAGAGTGAAAGACTGGACCCAGGCCAGTTGGTGGGATCTCCGTCAGTGGTTTACTTCACTATTTCTCAAAGCAAAGCCGTGAGGACATGATCTATTTGGAGATGTCTGACCACAGCCTTGGCTGAGTGGCCAACTGTGGCAAGAGCTATGGGACTTGTGTGTAACCAGTGACAGTAGGAAAGTGGCTCCATTTACATTTAGAGCTGCAATGGAGTTGGGTATCACTGAGCCACTAAGGATGACAGAGCAGACCATGCAGCAAATGTTCCTCGTAGCGACTGGGGTGTACAACAAGCAAAGGAAACGACTGATGCTTAGGACATCTTGGGGCACCTGGGGCAGCTTCCCCTGGGTATCCAGGGAACATGGCACTGAGCAGAGCCCTGTGTCCCACCCGATCACTGCCTTGCTTCCTTCACCATGACCCAAGGATTTGCACCAGGACACCCTGCCATGTGCCCCCACCCTGTTATTTGCCCCAACTTTGCACACTCACACAGCTGAGCTCTACACTGGTGCTTTACTCTCTGGGGAACTTGATAGATATCTTCACTACACAAGCCCCTTAAATTACAGAGATGTGACACAGGAGTCCAGCTGCACCATCCTGGATGCAAACGTACAAAAGCCTCTGGGTCAGGCAGGCTGGGTTCATGCTATTGAGAAAGTGGAGTGCATGCAAACACTCTAGGAGAAACACAATCGTGACATTAAAAGCGCTAAATGCACAGGATGTTCCAGAGATGACCAGGAAATGCCTTGTGAGGAGATTCAGGCAGTTCAGTGCTGCTGAGAGACACCTGACTGCATCAGCTTCTTCAATGCGTCCTTCAGCTCCTGGTTCCTCATGCTGTAGATGAGGGGGTTCACTGCTGGAGGCACCACCAAGTACAGGACTGCCACCACCAGGTCCAGGGATGGGGAGGAGATGGAGGGGGGTTTCAGGTAGGCAAACATGCCAGTGCTGAGAAAGGGAGATCACGGCCAGGTGAGGGAGGCACGTGGAAAAGGCTTTGTGCCGTCCCTGCTCAGAGGGGATCCTCAGCACAGCCCTGAAGATCTGCACATAGGACAGCACAATGAAAACGAAACATCCACAGACTAAACAGGAACTAGCCACAATAAGCCCCACTTCCCTGAGGTAGGTGTGTGAGCAGGAGAGCTTGAGGATCTGTGGGATTTCACAGAAGACCTGTCCCAGGGCATTGCCTTGGCAGAGCGGCAGTGACAGTGTATTGGCCGTGTGCAGTGCAGCATAGAGAAACCCACTGGCCCAGGCAGCTGCTGCCATGTGGACACAAGCTCTGCTGCCCAGCAGGGTCCCGTAGTGCAGGGGCTGGCAGATGGCCACGTAGCGGTCATAGGCCATGACGGTGAGGAGAGAACACTCTGCTGAAAGGAAAAAGACAATCAGGAAGAGCTGTGCAGCACATCCTGGGTAGGAGATGTCCCTGGTGTCCCAGAGGGAGTTGGCCATGGCTTTGGGGAGAGTGGTGGAGATGGAGCCCAGGTCGATGAGAGAGAGGTTGAGTAGGAAGAAGTACATGGGGGTTTGCAGGTGGTGGTCGCACACTACTGTGATGATGATGAGGCCATTGGCCATGAGGGCAGCCAGGTAGATGCCCAGGGAGAGCCAGAAGTGCAAGAGCTGCAGCTCCCGCGTGTCTGCAAATGCCAGGAGGAGGAACTGGGAGATGGAGCTGCTGTTGGACATCTGCTGCCTCTGGGCATGGGAACCTGCTCAAGGAGGAAAAGTAGTGACAAGTCAGGCAATTCTTCTGTTAAGGCAAGTGAAAGCCGTTTCTCCTAGATGCACCCCCCGTGCCCCATGCTCCCCCTCTGCCGTTCCTAGGAGAGCTCCCTTCCGAGCCGTGGCTGGAGCTGTGCTGAGTGCTGGCCGAGTGTGCTGTGAGGAGCAGGGGCTGTGCCCGCTGGCTGCCCAGCAGTGAGCCCTGCTCTGCAGCAGGGGCTTCATGGGAACCGTGGGGGCAGGGGCCAGTCCTGGCCTTGCACTGGCTCAGCCCAAACTGCTCCCAGCGCAGAAGGGCCTGTCAGCATCGGCTCTGCCCGTGCTGAGCAACGGCCATGGCCAGAGTCAGGTCAGGAGGGGTTTGTGCCGTGCTCAGGGAGAGCAGCGTGAGTGCTGAGAGGCAAGGGGACTGTCTGTGCCGTAGGGCAGAGGCAGGGACTCTGCTCTCTCCATCCCTCTCCTTCCCAGCTGCCCGGCAATTGCTCCTTTCTTAGATGGAGAGTGATCACACTGCCATGTTACCCTGACCAGCAGCCAGGCACTGCTGAGAGCAGAGGGATCCACTGCAGAGAACAGAATGCCTCATCCCTTACCGAAGGCTCAGCACCACACTGCTATCCAAGGACACCCAGGGCTCACTGTGTGCCCTGGCAGGCACATACATCTTGGGTGGACACCCGAAGTAGGTGGTCAAGTGTCTTGACCATGGCAAGTTCTTGCAGGAGAGTCAGCTCCTTCCCTGGCCTCACAGACTGCATTGCCCACAGCATCATCGGTTAGGGGAAAGCTGGGACACCTCCTTGCCGAGGACATGTCTGCACAGGAGGACCCACAAGGTCTGCGCCTGAGCCGGCAGCTGAAACCCCTATTGCCAGAGAGCCTGTCTGCAATGCCAATAGCATCTGAGCAAGGCCAGGAGAGAGACAAAGGGACACTCGGGAACTCCTTCCCCTTCCCCAGCCCGGCACACCACCTCCCACACAGCAGCAGTGCAGGGCAGTCACCCTCAGGCTGTGCTCAGCGAGAAATGGCACCGTGGCAGCAGGAGAGATGCACTTCATCCCTCCTGCTGCTCTGCTGGACCAGGAGCTGTTGAAACACATGGAACCAACGGTCTAAAGGCTGTGCTGGGTGGGAGAGGAGAGCAGAGGTGTGTTGCTCAGGGAAGGCACCTGCACGGCAGACCATGGCCAGGAGGTGCCCCCATCTGCCCTGCATCAGGGTCCCCCTCAGCATCTCCCCCCCTCCCTGCCCAGGGCTCTGCTGCCTGCAGCTGTCCCTGCCAGCAGCTCTTTCTCTGGCCCCAGGGCTCTTCCCTGCCAGCGCTCACAGAGCCCAGCTCAGCCCCTCTGTGCTTTTGATTGTGTCCTTGACAATGGACATCCCGTGATGCAGGGACACTTTGAAAATCATTGGTCTGTTTCTCTATTGCCTCACCACAGGGGTGACTTTCAACAGTGCTGGCTAACTGGGGAGGTCCAAGAAGGCTGAATGTTAGTCAAGTGCTGCCCACCTACAAGAAGGGTAGGAGGGAGGTTCGGGATAACCAGGAGGTCAGGACCAGCCAGCATGGATGTATGAAAGGCAGGTCCTGCCTGAGGAATCTGATCTCCTGCTGGGACAAAATGACCTGCCTAGTGGATGAGGGAAAGGCTGTGGATGCTGTCTACCTGGACCTTAGGAAAGCCTTTTGGCTGCATCTCCCACTGCATTCTCCTGGAGAAACTGGCTGCTCATGGCTTTGGTGGGTGTTCTCCACGCTGGTTTTGAGCTGGCTGGACAGCCAGGCCCCAAGAGGGGGAGTAAATGGAGTGAATTCAGGTGACAACAGCCCATAAGGAGTGGTGTTCCCCAGGGCTCAGTGTTGGGGCCAGTCCTGCTTCAGAACTTTATTAATGATCTGGCTTGAGTGCACCCTCAGTGAGTTTGTGTACAACATCAAGTGGGGTAGCAGTGCTGATGTCCTTGAAGGCAGGAAGGCTCTGCAGAGGGATCTGCACGGGTTGGACCATTTGGATGTGTCCAACTGTATGAAGTTCAACCAGGAGAAGTGCCAGTTCTGTACGTGGGTCACAACAGCCCCCCACAACGCTACAGGCTTGGGCCAGAGTGGCTGGAAGGCAGGCTGGTGGGGAAGTACCCTGAGGGTGCAGGTTGGCAGATGGTTGAGCATGAGCCAGCAGTGTGCCCGGGTGGCCAAGAAGGCCCATATCATCGTGTCTGCTATCAGAAACAGTGTGGCCAGCAGGACCAGGGCAGTGATGGACCCCCTGTACTCGGCACTGCTGAAGCCACACCTTGAACACTGTGTTTCCATTTTGGGCCGCTCACTTCAACAGTAATGTTGAGGTGGTTTAGTATGTCCAGAGAAGGGCAACAAAGGTGGTGAAGGGTCTGGAGCCCTGCACTGTTGAAGAGCACCTGAGGGGACTTAGGTTGTACAGTGTGGAGAAGAGGAACCACAGGGGGGATCTTTCTGCCTGAAAGGATGTTGTAGACTTGAAAGGTTGGGTTGTAGACCTGAAAGGTGGGGTAGGTCTCTTCTCCCAGGTAAGAAGTGACAGAACAAGAGGAATATGCCTCAATTTACACCAAGAGAGCTTTAGATTGGATATGAGGAAAAACATCTTCACTGCAAGGATGGTCAGGCATTGGAACAGGCTGCCCAGGGAGCTGGTGGAATCACCAGCCCTGGAGGTGTTTCAAAAGTACATAGATGCAGTGCTTCGGGACATGATTTAGTGATGGGATTGGCCGTCCTGTGGTAACGGTTGGATTTGATTCTCTTTAAGGTCTTTTTCAACCTAAATGATTCTCTGTTCCTATGCCTCTATGATATTGCAAGCCTAGCTAGACCAGTTACTGAGCAAGTTGCTCTAGCTGACCCTGCCTCAGTTGGAGGGCTGGATTCGATGATCTCCAGCGGTCAGTCCAACCTGGAAAAAAAAGCCATATATATGAAAGATCATATATCATGTGTATGTCAACACAACTACGGAAGTTCATGTGAAGAATGTTTCTCCACTCAAATGGCTTGTGGGAAATGCACTTGAAAAATCTGAAAGAAACAAGGCTGCTTTTCTGTGGCCAGGTCATGGGTGAGAATGAGGGTGACAGAGGGGTGTGTTATGAGGAGGACAGCTGATTCTCAGGAACTCCTCATGCAGGAGGACATGCCTGGCTGTGAAGGGGCCTGTGAGGTCAGTTCTGTCTCTGGAGGTGACAGGCCGGCAACAGGAACATGGCTGGGAAAGTCCTTCTGCCAAGCTACAGCATAGGACCTCTCCAGGAAAAGGGCTGGGGTACAGGCTGTCATGTCCATTTTGCCTGTGGACATGAGAGGACAGCAGCAGGCATGTGGCTTGGTCACGTCTCTGGGAGAAGCTGAAAGGCCAGCAGCAGCCATTTGGTTTAGAAGACCATGTGGAGGTGACTTCACTTTTTTGAGGGGAAAGACCACCAAAAATAGCTTTTGAGTTAGGTTCCCTGCTTGGAGGGCAGTTCCTGAGGTGGTAAAGCTTTCCTGGGTAGTGGGAAAAAAGAGGAGAGGGGAAAAGATTTCACAAAGTGTAATGTTGCAAATGGAGAGTGGCTATCGGGAGGAAGAACTGTCACTCTAGGGGTCCTGCTGCGGTGCAAGAGCTCAGCCAGAGGGAGCCTGGATCAGCCCATGGCTTTGTGTTTCAAGGAACAGCCGGTGAGAGTGGAGGTACCTCAGCGAAGGTATGGCAATGTTGGCGTGGGAGCAAGGCAGGGCAGCGAGATGGTGCCTGCAGCCTGCAGGGAAACAGGGGCAGGGCTCCAACCATGTAGGACAGCCTGTGGTGAAGAGGGCAGAGGGCACTGTCAAGGCTGGAAGGCACCAGTAGAACCCAGGTCTGTGTCCCCTTGGCTGTGGCAGCTGTCTCTGCCTCTGAGGGCCATGACAAGACATGATGTCCTCACGGCACGGGGGCATCGTTGCCTCCTTGCAGCCCCATGGGGAAGCTGGAAGTCGCTGTGCCATTGCTGTCCTTCACTGGGCATTGGATGCCCACCTTCCATGGTCCCCAGGAAGAGCCCTGAGCCCTCTGTGAGGGACAGCACCCACCTCCCCACAGGCTGCAGGTCACGGCTTGGCCTTTCTGCTTCATCAAGCAAGCCAAGGCTTTGCTCAGCAGCAGAGCTGCCTGCACAGAGCCTTTGCCTTCCTGCACTCACAGCCTCCAAGGATGGGCTCTAACAAGGCCATGGGGAGGCTTTCTCAGGCATGGCCCTCAGTGGGGCCCATTAACGCTTCCAGGGACTGTGGGCTTTGCTCCGGACTTGGTGTTCTTGAGAGGTTTCTTCAGGCTCCTCTGAACACCTGAAGTCCAGAGCACCACAGACACCCTGGGCTCATGACGAGGGAGAACGCCCTGACGAGCCCTGTCTCCTCCATCAGGGACATCTGGTCTTCAAGTTTGGCTCCTACGCTTAATGAGATAAGTTTCAGCCGTACAGTGAAAGAGAAAGGCAGGTAATGAGCACTTTGGGGAAATGATAGAAGGCTTTTCCAATTACTATTGATGCACAGTGTCTCCTGAGGAGGTGCGGACAAGTAGGAAAAGCAGTCCCTGGAGCTAATAACTGCGTGGACAGCCTTGCTCCCCAGCTCTCCAGCCTCAATATTTTTGTCTTCAGCCCCATGAGACTTACATCACTTTACATCAGATCTTCAACCAACTCTGCAGCTGAATATAGCAAATTCTTGGCTATAATTATTGCCTGCTTTCCTTAGAGAACAGGGTGTAAGCAGGAATAAAAGAGGGATTAATTATCGTGTGTGTGTGGGGGGGGGGGGGAGTGGGATAGAAATTAATAAATAAAAAATACATTTCTCAGCTGTATAATTGTTAGTTCAAGCAAATCCCCATGAAGTCTATTGCCACTACTGAAGAGTTGCCCATAGGGAATATTAGAGACACTACTGAAAGACAGTCCAAATTTTCCTCTCTGAACCTTAAAGCACAAGCTACATAGGTAAAATGGATTGGAGCGATCAAAGAGAAAGAGGAGAAAGTCATCTGGAGATGAACTTCTTAATCCATAGCTGTAAATCAGGAAACCAGGACGCCAGGCTATTCCAAATGTCTTCAATTTCATAGAAGGTGCAAACGTTCTGGAACTCACGACAAATAATAGGATGTGTTCAAATTTTTTTTACACATATATCTGTAGAATTTCTCCCACTTTGATCTACGTAGATGCAACAACTGGTATTAAGAAGAGCACAGACTCTGCCTTCAGACGCCACCTTCATATCTAACGCCATTCCATTTTGCACAGCTATAGGGGCTATTTCTCACACTTCTTCCTGCAAAGCCTTCATGGCACCTGCAGGGTCCTTGGCCATCTCTTCCATTGCTGTGCATCTCTTTATCACTGCCTTCTCCAATTCAGGAACCGCTAACCAAGGAGTAACCAAGGCCACAAGCAGGCTGATGATCTGGGCTATCATTATGACACCCATTACATCTGAGAAGCTCATAGGCCACTAGGAGGCACGTGGCCATGAAGGCGAGCTTGAGGTCCCTGGAGTGTCCAGTTCCCTTGTGGGATTGGCCATCAGCAGCCCAGCTGGTTATGGCTGCAGTAAGAAAGGCACTTGGACTCTGAGACAAAGTGTCATTTCAATTGGCCTTGGCTAGAGCCAACTCTCTACACACAGAGACAATCGTGTCAGCTGTATGCCGTCCCTTCCGAGGCCGGGAACACGGAGTTTCCAGCATTGGGAGAGCGGTGCAGCAAGTTGTGCAGATCCTGCCTGCAGAAGGGTTATCCCACACTGCTCCCGTCAGCTCTTGAAGTGTTTTCTGCCAGGGAAACCCATTCTAGTCATCACTTCTCGTGTTCTAAGAGGAGATGTTCACTTGGGAGTTGGTAACTGCAGCCTCAGACAAAGGTAAGGGCGTGCGGTTGGCCATTCACCAGCAGCTTCCTGCAGATTTCTTCTTCCAGTATGGCTTATTCTGCAACCCAGGGGCACACTCAGCACAGCTCAGCCTGAAGGCCAAGAGGTACGTGGAGCACAGCACAGGCCTGCTCAGGTTTTCTGTGACACTCATCACTAACTCCTCCATGTGCAAAGGGCTTCTGCTCAGATTCTCTCAACCTCCTGATGAAGGTTAGAAGGAGAACGACATCTCCTTTAGACCGCTAGAGAAAGGGAACTTTACTTGAAGGCCTTGGTTGAAGGGAAAGTGGAAGATGATCTGCAGGAGCGGGCTGGAAATTAGGACCATGCGTGGCAATCAGTTAGCTGAAGGGAATGTGCTAGAGCTTGTAGGTCACTAACCCTGGGAAGACAAGGAGTGTGAATAGACACAACAATTAACATGATGAGCCATGCTGAGAGAGCATAGGGGAGTGGGGGACGGATGCCGTGAAGGAAGGGTAACACCCTGCTGTTAATTGCTGGTAGTTAACCATCAATCGGGGACTGCCTAGTATGCAAGGCTTAGCTTCAGGAACCAATCTGTTTAAAACGCGCAGCTTCAGGAACCAACTGTTTAAAACGTGCAGCTTCAAGAACCAATCTTTTTAAAACGCGCAGCTTCTGAAAGTGTATATAAACTCGTGCTTCTGTACAATAAATTGACATTTGCTTGTATCACCCTGCCTCCCGTCTCTCCATCGCAGCAATGATCCCTGACCAACATGGCACAAATGCTTTGCTGGACTTGTTTTGAACAGAAAGACAAGGCAGGAATGGTGAAAAATGTGGACAGCACCTTTCTGTCAAGTATGGGTGACGCTGGTAAAGTAGAAATCAAGGGCAAGTCAACAAGACAAACTGTAGCAGGGCTGAGTAGAGAGGAGAGATCACCTCCACCAACCCTTGGGCAGTGCTCTTCCTAATGCAGCCCTGGATGCCATGGGCCTTATTTGAAAGGTGCAAAGCCCGGAGAAGAGGAGGCTTTGGGGACACCTAATAACAGCCTTCCCATATCTTCTTGGGCCATATCAGCAAGAAAAGGCAGCCAGGTTCTTGCCTGTTGTGCGTGATGGGAGGATGAGAGCCAATGGGCATCAGCTGAAACAAGGGAAGACAATGTCCTTCCCCATGAAGACGGTCAAGCAGTGGAGCAGATGTCCCACAGAGCTTGTGCCATGTCCATCCTTGGAGCTTTTCAAGCCCCACTTGAAGGAAAGCGTGAGCTACTTGCTTCAACCCCATAACTGATCGTTCTCTAAGCAGCATGTAGGCCTGGACACCTCCTGAGGTCCCTTCCAGCATGAATGATTCTGGATCTCCATCCACCATGGATCTTGCCTTCGTGATGGCAGGGAAATCACTCAGGTTTCCAGCGGCTGTTGAAGCCAATCAGAAAGTTGGTCAGATGACCTGCGATGTTCTTTTCCCACTCCAAGCTTTGCTGCTCAGATGCAGGGCTGCTTGGCTGGTTCCTATGGATTCCTATTCTTCACCCTTTCCTAACTTTTCCCTCCTTTCCCACGCACAATTGCTTCTCGTTGACCACCCCTGTATCCTCCCATGCAAGCAGCTCACCTCTCCTTTCCCTTTCCTCCCTGGCCATTGGCTGTCCTCCTTTGGTGATTCTTTGGAGGTTTTCACCATAGGTGGCCACCCAGACAAGGGATTCATCATCCCCCTTGACTCAGCATCATCCCCCTTGACACAGCACCGTTGTGGCCACATCCAGGTTATCTGTGCCTGGGCTTTGAGGTTTCTCATTCTGGAGGAATGGGGGAAAAGTGGAGAGGCTGTGGAGGATACCTGCCTCGATTGAGTTTGGTGCCTGTGGAGAGAGACTGAAGGTCCTGGGCTTCTTGATACTGGCAAAGTGGAGCCTCAGGGCACCACAGTAACAGCATGCACCTGCTTGAAGGGGGGTGTCAGAGATAAGGGAGTGATTCCTGATAGTGACAGGAAGAGAAAACCTCCGCAAAGTGCTGCTTGGAAGGGTAAGATTGGATGTGAGGAAAAAGAAATGTCCCTCTGAGGGTTGCCCTCTGATGCCAGAGTTCACCCAGAGGGAGCCTGGATCGTCCCATGGCTTTGAGTTTCAAGGAGCAAGCAGGGATGAGGGGAGAAACTGCAGAAAAGGCAGAGAAATGCAGGTGTGAGGGCTGGGTGGGAAAGCAAGGAAGATGCCAACCCCCAGAGTGGAAAGAGGTGCCACATGGACAGTGTAGGGCAACTTGCAGTGGAGATGGCCCAGGGCTGCAGCGAGGCTGAATGGCCCCACAGCGGGATGAGGCCTCTGTCCCCCTGGCAATGGCAGCTGCCTCTCCCACCAAGGCCTGTGACATAGAACTTGATTTGGAGGGTCTTATGTTCTGCCCTCCAAGAGCCTGGGGGTCAGGGCTTGGTCTTTCTGCTTCATAAAAAAATCCAAATGTGTTTTGCAGCATTACAGCCACTGACACAGTACCTTTGCCTGCCTGCAGGTCTGGCCTCTAATTAGCTACTCTAACGAGTCCATGGGGACGCTTTGTCAGCAATGGCCCTCAGCGGGACCCATCAATGTTTGAAGGTATTTTCAGTGTTGCTTCTGACTTACATTCCTTCAGTGGTTGGTTCAGTCTGCTCTCAGTAGCTCAGGTTCATGGCAGGAGCCCCCAAGGCCCTAATGAGGTATTTGCCTTTTCTCATTTCCTTCAAGTCTTGAAGACCTGTGCAGCTAATTGAATCTGTTCCATTCATGTAGATAAGAGAGAGGATTTCAAAGTGCACTTCAAAATAATTATTTTTCATTTCATAGGTTGTATTTTGCTACTTTTTAGGCTAGAGGGGAGGTTCTAGCAGCAATCTCCAAGTGATAATGATGCAGAGGGTCTCCTCATCAGGTCTGGACTGGTAGGAAATGCAGTCGCTTGAGGTCTAACACCAGATGGACAACCTTGCTCTGAATGTCCCCAAGACCACCCTTTTTCTCATTGTCCCCTGGGACTCACATCCCTTCTCCTTACGTCAGACTTCTCCCCTCAATTCTGCAGGTGGGTGCTGCAGCTCCTTTGCACCATCCCCACCAATTTGCCTTAGAGGACAGGCTGCACACAGGTGCAGAAGAATTATTCAAATCTGCAAGCAATGTGAAGAATGATCAAATGTCATAAATAAGCCAACACCCTCCACAAGCAGGTGCCATGTCCAAGCTGTCTCTGATGAGGTGCCTTTCTGCAAGGGACACTCTCATGAGAAATCTTTTAGGTGCTAGATACAGAAATATAGATCTAAAGACAAGGGAAGAGTTGGGTAAGGAGACAGTTTGGCTGTGGGGAGACATGGAAGCTTTTCCTTCCTGAAGTAAAAACAGCAGCACAGGTGAGACGTACCTAAAAGACCAAAGAATAAAGGGAGGAGAAAACAGGTGAATAACTGAAAGAGCCTTTGCTGAGACAGTCTGCTGAAAAGATGACTTCAGAAGTCGTCACTGTCTCCTGCTCAGGTACAAATATGTTAAAGATGAGAGAAAATAGGGGCGTGGTATAACTAATAACAATGGTGAAGTTCTGGTATAAAATCAGTATTTCCTTGAAGTATCGCTTTTGAAAGCTCCTTGAATTGGCAGAGGTCACTTGTGAGAAAGGACAAGTAAGTGTTGCAACTGTCTTGGAAGGAGTCCGTAAGTGCAGCTCGGGGAACCACAGGCTGCACGGACCCCCAGTGGTGAGGGGTGTGCCACCAGTTAGAGTCCTCTTGGGTGACATTTCTGGCACCTGAGCGGGTAACTGTCCAGGTGGATTTTCCAAGGGTAAATCCTGCCTCGCCAACCTGACAGCCTGCAGTTGTGCATGAGGAGCTCCACAGTGGATGTCATTTCCCTCAGCTTCAGCAAAACTCTTGTCATGGTCTTCATCAGCGTTCTTCTGCCCAAGCGAGGCCATGACACTCTGGGTGGGAACAGAAAGAGATGAGTAAAACACCAGCTGGATGGTCAGGCTGAGAGAGCAGTGGGGAAGGGCTCACACCCCACCTGGAGGCCACTGGGACATACTGGGGCAGTGTGGGCTGAAGAGGGTCCCAATCAGAAAGTCAGCCAAGTAACGACAATCACACCAATGTGGCTACATATCGTCCTACTTTATTTAGCAACTTTGTCATATTTATACTTCTAATACACTGTTCACGCGGCAGCTGCCTGACAGTCATTGGTTGTCGGTTACGTATTCATGTTACTTGTTGATTGGTTGTCATGCTGCAAGCGCCTAATAAGGATGTGCTAACTTAGCGGTTTTCATATCTTGCTTGGCATCCGGCCTTGTTCTTGTACAATGCTCATTATTCTTTATTCTGCCTATTCAAGGACAGTACAAGATCTTCAAAGGAACTTTGTAATCTGCAGGCCAGGGTTGTCCAACTCCTGCAAGGGGACAGTATGCCCTTGTTCTGCCAAGAATTCCCCTACACATCCCCCTTTTTCTTTCTGGATAACCCAGGCTCTATCAACGATTGATTCTAAATCTTTCTTCAAACAGGACAAAATACAACAAAAGATAACAAGCACAGCAAAGATAATAACAAAAATTTAATCCCTTCCATCAATAAGGTTTTCGACCAGCCAGTGATTCCCCATCCTGTAAGCCAATCGTCATAAGGATTTTCAGTAAAACTGAGTTTCTTCATATTATCTTGTAGTTGGGAAAGCTTTCTGTGAATGGACTCAGAATGATCAGCAAGATTCATACAGCACATTCCCTCAAAACCCTCACAGCCGTGTCCTTGTGCTAATAACAGAAAATCAATGGCAGCTCGATTTTGTATTAAAGCATGTCGTATACTGTCGACATCAGTGGTGAGTCATCTAATACTCTGGAGGTAATGTTAACTTGTTCTCTGTCCAACAAGCCAACTGTCTCAACTGAGTGAGAGCCTTGGCAGAAGCCACTTGTGGTGTAAAGAGTGATGCTAAAATGACAGATGGACGTTCCCACAACTCAACATCATCTGCACATTCAGGTCCCAATTGGTATACACTACGTCTGATGCGTTTAAACTTGTTACTTATGTTAAGCATTTGATGGATACCAGGGGCAAATAATGTTAGTTTGCCAAAGCAGCATGGTCCTCCCGGTGCCCTTGCAGGTACAGCGGGCCAGGCACCATCTCCACAAACGAGGAATACTCCCCGAGGCAACATCTTTGCTTTTTCATTTGTCTCACCAGACCATGAAACAGGCCAAGTCCAATCGTTACAGTAACCGGTGATGTTATAATGCCAGGGGGACCCAGGGGCAATTCAAGGATTATCATTTCTTGTTTTGTGGATCCTAAAATTACCTGAGTCAATGTCTTTCTTGTAAAACCCCCAAAATAAACAGTAGTTTCCCAGCATAGATCCTAAGATGTCAAGCTCCTGAGGTTCCATGCCGGTAACATTCCGGCCCTGAGCAATTTGGAACGCTTGAGCCCCCGAGGGGTTTCTTGGAATACCAAGTGATTGGCACCAATCGGCTTGCACAGACCCACTGTTGATGGTGCAAAAGTCATTTGCTGCTTGGTCGAGGTAGTCGGAGTATATTTTACCTGTTGTCCAGTGCCCAAACTCCTTCATATGGTTTAAAGGGACCCCAATCAAACAGGTATGAAATGGGTCAGATGGGGTAGCTAACGGTAAGCAAAATGAATCTTGCCCTGTCTTGTTGGCCCAGGTAACCCACATGTGCATTTGTGGTTGGACAGGAACCCATGCTGTTCCTTGTGAGGGCATGCTGATGACTCCTATCAGCCCTACAATCAGGTCAAACAATTCCATTATCTCACAATCTTGTTCCCAACTGACAAAAGAAGCACCACAAGCCAAGAGCTTGTGTTTTCTTTGTAGCTAAAACAACAGTTAAGTTTTTTGTCAAGGCCCACCAAGAGATAGCTTCTATTCTGCTGTCAATACTTTCTGGCATCCATATTTCTGGAAAATGTTGACTTGGCTTAGGGTTCAAAAATTCCCTACAAGTATTTTCAAAAGTAATATTAGCAAAGCTCTTTTGACAATCTAAGTACAAAGCATAATCATTTCGCAAGCGGCTACAACCTATAACAAAATTCTGTCTACAGTTACCACAACTTAATATTATTGCTGCTCGTTCCCTATAGTTTTCACAAACAGCATTCTTCGTATTACAAGTTTTTTTCAACGCAGCATTACAAGCTCGTGACCCAAATGATTGTCTTCTCGCTGCTGTCAACAGCACGTCTTCTATGGTGGATGGGACTGGCCCAAGCTCTGCACAGAGTTTGTTAAAGACTGGCTGGAGATAAAGCTGTCACCTATATTTTCTCCATTCTTCTGGAGTTGACATGCAGGGCGGACAAATCTGCTAGGGACCCATAGAGGTCCTTTATCTGTGGAAACACAAAAACACCCTCTACCGATGAACAACACTGGACTGGGTCCTTCCCAGTTGCCTGTAGTCATGTTCTTAGAATGAACCTGTAACCCAGGCATGGCCTGTGTTTGACTTCCCTGAATAGCCTGATGATGTATAACAACGGGGGCCCTTCTCTTCCTTCTGTCAGGGACAAATAATTCAATGTAAACAACACCTTGTTTAATCGCTTGGTTACATCAGTCTTTTCTGGCGTCTTTCATGTCACTTAGCTGTTGTCCATGCGGCATCACACTCCATTTGATTGGTCCCAGAGTGGCGCCCACACACTGCTCCCCCCTTGTGCGGGCATCCTGCTTTCTCTCATCTTTCTGTCCAACTCTCTTATCTCTCTGTGAATACAGTTCTTTATCTCTCTTGGCCTTGCATATGTCCTTCACAACACCTGCAGCTTGTTACGGCTTCGGCCTGCTCGGCCTGCTATTACAACAGTTACTTGGTCTGGATTGCTCATTATATGTCTGTTGTCTTCCAGCCACTCCACAAATCCCCTTTTTGTTTTTGAGTGATCCAGACCCCTTTTATCATTCAGTCCATCATTCTCATAAAGCAATTCCACACACAACCCAATATCATTAAAAAGATTACAATGGCAATTAATACCGTTATCCCGTGCAGAAACAAATCTTTTAACCCTCCAGTAATTCCTAAACTCTGTAGCCAGTCCGTTAACCCGTTCTCAATCTTTATGGCTTGTACTTTTTTTTTAATTCAGCAAGCTGCTTATGAATAGAGTTCGAGTGATCAGTCAAATTCATACAACACTTCCCTTAGCGCTGTCCACTATAGGCTATTGTCTACTGTTCATGCTGTTTCCTTATCTTCTACAGGTGACATCACATTCCTCCTTTGTTCTGTCTCATCCTAGTTTCTTCTCATACTCCCTCAAAGTTATTTAACTCTTTGCTGCAGGATCAAAGCTGCACATCGTCAAAGCAAGGCCAAAGCTGCACTTTATCTACGTTAAAGCAACCCACTGTCTCTGTTCTGTACAATTCTACAATTCCCCCTTTCTGTTTTTGAACAGCTAGTACCAGGTTTGTCATGCTCTGCAGGGCCCTTGCAAACAGGACGGCAACCAAGGCAACAGCAAACAAACAATACTGCCAACTGTGTGAATGGATGCCAAAAAGGCTGACGTTTTCTCAGACTTTGATAGCATGTTGCTGCAGTGGGGCACCTAAAATCCATTCAGCACATACCATCAAAATCCTTAGAGCCATGCCCTTGAGCCAACAAGAAAAAGCCAGTAGTTGCTCTGTTTTGTATGTCATAGCGGCAAATTTGACTCAGATTCTTAACTGCCTACCAAACAAGGTGATTTAACTCTTTAATGCTTTCCCTGCTGTTACTTCGGGTAAGAGAAGAACCGCTGCAATACATTCCCATCAATTCCAATAATCAACTGCATCATTACATGATTCATCCAAAGTTATATTGTGTTTGAGTGCATTATGCTTATCAACATGTTCACGTGTTGATTTATGTGGGTGTCATGGTCCCGTCATAGCCTCCTACTGCACTAGCATCTACATAAAGACAACTATCGACATTCCAAGTGCAAACAATATCAACTTCTTTTGGATTAACTTTATACAGAGGTAATCAATTATCCCAAATATCAAGGCTTTCAGTAAGATTCTTCATTCCCTACATACATTCACTTTTTGCAACAATGTCTGCAAAGTCAGTTTCAAGGAAGGGCACACCAAACAAGGACTGGTTCTGTAAGGAGACCCACACATCAGTTGTTGGGTTGACTGGCGGCAGCAGTGCTCCCACGATCCGGCACGCTAATCTCAGGCCGCACACAGCGAGCAGGTATCCATGGCGGACCTTCATCTGTAGAGACACAAGCATAACCTCTCCCCCAAGTTAACATCCATGCGGTCCTGACCACTGCGCGGTACAAGGGTCTTTTGTGCCTACTAAGACGCCTTTGTGCTTTGGCTGCTTATTACCAACTGACACAAAGTCAAAATGGGAGACACCGCATGGTCGGCAGAGATTTTCAAAAAGTTCAAAACATCAGCATGCTTTCTCTGAACGTGCCTCTGGGGTCATTCCCTTCATTCCCTCTTTTTTTTATGTAACCAGAGAGACTTTCCCATAACAGAGAAGCCCTTATTTACATCTCTGAGCCTGGACACAAACCGCAGCTGCATGCACCCCCAGGCTCAGGGCAGAAATCATTCAGCAGTTACATAGCTGTATATCACTACACGCATGCAGACACCTATTTATCACTAGATAACCGTGTTTATCTTTCCTACTCTCCTTCACAATACCCAGCTGTTCTCTCATCTCTTGTTAGGTCAAACATTCTCATTTTCCTCTCCTATATCTCTCTCCAGACATTCTCTATCCTCCTCTTTTTTGCTTGTTAATTCCAAAGAGGCAAAGGGTGTGTGTAGCTGGGTGACCATGACCTGATTTATGTTACAATCAACTAAACACTGAATACAGGAAAAAAGGCACGGGAGTTATAAGGCAAACATCAATAAGGTGATTAAAGATAATTATAATAAATCCTGTAATACTTTTGATCCATGGCCTAAAGTTTCCCAGCCGTGAGAAGACACCAAAGGCATCCCACCACTGGCTCTGCTGCAGATATTTGTTTAAGGCTTTTTAGTTTTGTTTGCTTTTGTGGATTGATTCAGAGTGGTCGCTCAGATTCACATAACATATCCTATCAAAGTCTTCACACTCTTGTCCCCATGCTAATAATAAAAATCAATAGCAACTCGGTTCTGTAGCAACATATGACGGGCAGAACTGACATCTGTTAATAAGCCAGAAAAAATAATATACTTGTAGTATTACTTTCTTTAGCAAGCTAGCAATCAGTGACAGGAGCTTTCGGGGCAGAGGAGGTGTGGACGGAATCGCCATCGTTGGTGGTGTGTTGAGAAGAGTCTCGCTGTTGGTGGAATTTACAGCCTCCTCTGGTTTAGCACTCGTGCTGTTGGTGGAATTTACAGCTTCCTCTGGTTTGGCACCGTTAGTAGAATTAGTCCACACTTGGTGTAGTGTAGTCAGAATTTGCCACCAAGGTGCTAAATGGATTCCTGTCTCGGAGTCCCCTTCCGTGGCAGCATCATACAATCGTCTGCTGACCACTTTCATTTCTTTTAAAGTCTCTAAAATCAACCTCCACATTGTGGAGAATATTGCACTTTCTTCAGAGCCTGACCTAATGTCCTCCCACAGTGCCGCGCTGGTCTTATACCAAGCTGTTAACGCAAAAGCCGCGCTCACTGAGGGGATCAGCCCTCGCTGCCGAGCCCGTGACAGCAACTTCCTCAGGCTTCCCTCATCACAAGATAACCCTCTCTGAGAGAGGATATGTTGGAGGAGCTTCACCACTGCCGCTTCTTCTTTGCTCAGCATGGCCCCCATCTCCTCCCCGACCGCTCCCCTGATCGGGGCAAGATTCCAACGGCTGCGCACGCATCTTCCCAGGCACTGAGGCAGCGCCTGCTATGGCCAGCTTCTTCTGCCCCCTCTGAGCCGCCTCTGCACTCCTGGAAGCATGGACGAGAGGGTCCCTGTTCGGGCGCCACTTGTTGATGCAGTAGGCTCAGACACAACTTATATGACCAATGTGATCAAGTTAGTGCCACGTTATTAATAGACTCACACCAATTTATACTCTACAGCTAAAAATGCACACACTACGCACGCTTTGTTATGTAAAAGGTGATCGGTTAAAACTGCTCGTTCACACGCTCCCACCTCCCAAGTTGTTGGTCCCAGTGCGGTGCCAACACGCTGCTCCCCCCTTGTGCAGGCATCCTGTTGTTATCATCTTTCTGTCCAACTCTCTTACCTCTCTGTGAATACACAGTTTCTTTGTCTCCCTTGGCCTTGCACATGTCCTTCACAACACCTGCAGCTTGTTAGAGCTGCGGCCTGTTATTACAATCAAGTTACTTGGTCTGGATTGCTCATAATATGCCCGTTTTCTTCCAGCCACTCCACATTTTTGAGTCTGTTTTGACTTGCATCACCACAACTGGTGACCCCAACGTGCTGATGTGACCCAATAAGGGGTATCATAAGGAGACCCTGAGACGGTGCCGACATGACCCCGGTAAGGGGTGTCAGGAGCAGATCCTGAGATTGTGACCAGCGGGTTGCTGGGAAGATGGAGCCTGGTGAAGCAGAATAGCGCAGTGGAGCGGCTGCAAGATCCCAGGAGAACGTGACACCAGAAATGTGAGCCAACAGGGACAGCATGGGGACTAATTTAAGGAAGATACCATGGTGCTGTCAGTGTGGAAGTTAGTGTTACAGCAGCGTGGAACTACTTTAGATGGGCTCTGGTTAAGATGTATGTTATTGTGGGCCAAGAGACAAGGAGTAGAAGCATCCACCATGACTGCTTTTAGTGTGTCGACCTGGGAGAATTTAGGATCGACACTGTTAGAAGCTGCGGCGAAAGGGGACAAAGAGGTGTCGTGGCTTTTGGCTACATGGGCACTGCTTAGTGATGCTGGGACGGGGGCTTGAAAAGTCAGCAAGACGTCAGTGGGGGTGTATCAGCCAGAGCTCCCCTGGATCACCCTTCAGTCAACAGACAAGAGGGTGAGGTCGTGGGGGAGGGGGAGAATCCGTGCCCCTTACCAGTCACCACGCCTCATTGTCCCAAAGCCCCCAGATCTGCCCAATGGCATCGACCTATGTTCGGTAGTGATTCCGAGGATGAGGACGGCAAGCAGAAACCTCGGCGGACTGATCCCTGCCCCCCTGAGTCCCACCAACATTTATGGCAGCCCACACTCCCTCCTCCCACAGCTGCTTCTCCCCTCCCGCCTGCCCCCTCTGCTCCTCCCCTGCCTACGCAGGGTGGAAATGCCAAAAATCGGGAATCATGTCCAGCTACGACAAGGTTATCAGTCAGAGGCAGTGATGAATGTGGTGGTGGTAGAAATCCAGTATCCAGTGTAATGGTAATGCCATGCGGCCCTCGGCAATTTTGGCAGGCTGTAAAAGATGGGGTACAGAAAGAGGGAAACTGGAATTTAGTAGGACATACAGGTAGACCGCTCCTTGATGTTACTACTCCTTCCACTGTTGCACTGCATGCATGTCCTGTTATAACAGGAGACGTGGCTGCTGGTAATCCCAAGGTTCATACAGCACCTGCTTGGAAAGTAGTGCAGGACTTGCAAAAACCTGTTTCTCAGTACGGGGTGAATTCGTCGGTTACAAAGCAATTGTTACATTTGCTTACCATGGACACTTGGACTCCTTTCGATATTTCTCAGGTGGCGCAGATCATTTTCCAACCTGTGCCACTATCAGTCTCCCACGGCACATGGCGGGCAGCGGTGGAACAGCAAGGGCTGCAGAATATGAACCTTGCACAGGATGATCCCCGGGTTGGTAATGGGCCTGACGTGTTGATGGGTACTGGGCAGTATGCCAGCCCTCAACATCAGGCTCAGTGGTCCACCCTAGTGTTAGATCAAGTCCAAAACAACCAAGTCCATGTTAGTGTTTTTGATGCAGACTGTACAGGTCAAATATGTGCCTGAGTTTCTGCAACTGTGCCTCCTGGGAACATTCCAAATAATACACGCCTTGCTCAGCTTGTGCTTTTTAGGAGTTTTGTTCCCCAAACAGAGCCTAGACAGCAGGGTGATGAGGGATTCACCTCCACTGGAATACCTCAAGTGTCTTGGACACAAGAACCATCTCCACAAGGACCCAACATGACCTGCACTCTGGCGTTGTCGGGAGGCACTCCGGCACAAGTGAAGTTGAGCGGTCTTCTGGATACCGGAGCAGACGTAACTGTCATATCGAGAAAGGACTGGCCACCTCATTGGCCTCTGGTAAATAACGCAGCGGGAGATGTAGGTCGGGGGGGCGTGACTACAAGCTACTTGTCTGTAAAACCTATACAGATCAAAACACAAGAAGGACAGACTGCCTCCGTCCGGCCATACGTTACCACCACAGCACTCACTCTGTGGGGCTGAGATTGTCTAGGACAGTGGGGAGTTTGGATCACCACGGATTTTTAACTGGGGCCACTGTACTGCAGGCAGTGAAACAGCCTCCCCTTGGTCTACTTGGCTGACCGACAGACCAGTATGGGTAGGTCAGTGGCCCCTGCCCCAGGAAAAGCTGTGTGCCCGGCATGAATTACTTAAGGAAAAATTAAACACGGGCCACACTGAAGAGTCACATAGCCCGTGGAACAGCCCTGTATTTGTGATGAAAATGATTTCAGGGAAATGGCGATTGCTGCATGACCTGCGTAAAGTCAATGCAGTGGTGGCCCCTGTGGGGGCCTTGCAGCCGGGATTGCCGTCTGCCACCGTGATACCAATGGAGTGGGACATTGTAGTTATTGATCTGAAAGACTGGGTTTTTTACCATTCCTTTAGATCCAGAAGACAAAGCCAAGTTTGCCTTTACAGTAGCAACTAGAAATAACTCTGAGCCCACAAAAAGCTACCACTGGACCGTGCTGCCTCAAGGCATGAGAAACTCACCAAGCATTTGTCCGTGGTTTGTAGCCCAAGCCCTGAGCTCAGTGACAGACAAATACCAAGATGTTTACGGTTATCATGGCATGGATGACATTTTGCTAGCAGCACCATCAAAAGAGCTGCTGGAGACAGTTGAGAAGGATGCCAGGCACAGTTTAGCAGAGTTTGGGTTGATGGTAGCTCCTGAAAAAGTTCAGAGACAAGAGCCCTGGAAATATCTGCGCATGAATGTGCTGAAGAGAACCATGTCTCCACAAGCTATCAGACTGAAACTGGACGTAAAGACCTTGAATGATGTCCAAAAGCTTTCAGGAATGCTGAATTGGCTACAGCCTTATTTAGGCCTTAGTAATGAACAAATGCCACCTCTGTTGGAACTTTGAAAAGGAGACACAGATCTTTTAGCCCCAAGGCCTTTAACGCCTGCAGCCTTGGCACTTGTGAAAGAAGTCAAACAGCTGATCTCTGCACGATGTGTTGCATATAGATCGCACGCTTCCTTTAAGTGGTTTTCTTTTAAAGGACCAATCTTCTCCTTATGCTATATTGGCCCAGTGGAACCAGGCTTGGGAAGATCCACTGCATGCACTTGAATGGTTGGTTTTGCCTTTGCAGTCTAAGAAAAACAAAAGGGTTTTTTCTCAGTCCCCATGCCTGCAGGTTGGTCTCTCCTTCCAAAGCAAAGCTCAGGAACAGGCTGCAGGAATTGCCCCCAGAAGACCATGCTGCTGGGCTTGGGTTCCCCATGGCTCAGGGGAGGAGGGCATGGGGCAAGGCGTTAGGGCATGGGCCTGTGTTGAGCCTTGGCGTGTGGGGGCCCAGTGCCCATGGGAATGGTGGGTGACCAAGAGGGATGTGCCTGGGACCATCTCCCTGGGCTTTCAGGCACCGCTGCCCTGCACAGCAGCACCGCCTGCTCAGGGCCATGCCTGAGACCACATCCCTGGGCAAGAGCAGGTGTCTCTGTGGATGCCCCAGCTGGGGCAGGCTGCTGTGTCCCTGGTGCAGCAGGAGGTGCCTGGGGAGCCCCCAGGCCAGCAGCCTGGTGCTGGGGACAGGGACTGGCCCCGAGGGGCTGCCAGGAGTGGGCAATCAGGGTCCCTGTGAGAGAGGAGCAGCAGACAGAGGGAGGCAATGGCCTCTGTGTCCTCATGCCATGGCTGGTGCCAGCCCTGGGGCTGACTGGCAGGAGGAGACCCCTCTCTGCCCACCAGCATCTCCTGTGCCCTTGTGATGGTCTATGGCCATGGGGTGAGTGCCCAGAGCTCTGCAGCCCCCTTTGGGTGGGCAATTGCATGGGGCCAGCCCCGCGTGGGCTGCTGTGTCTGCCTGGGCTGGGGAGAGGGCAGGGGAGGTGGGCAGAGCTCTGGGGGGGCTGGGCTGGGAAGGGCCAGGGAGAGGGAAACACCAGTGAGAGCTCAGCTGTGTGGGTGTGCAGCGTGGGGGCACACAGCAGGGTGGTCCTGGTGCAGATCTGGGAGTCAATGACAAAGGAAGCAAGGCACCAGGAGAGCAAGACTGAGGTTCCTGCTCTGTGGCATGTTCTTTGGAACCTAAGGAGTCTGCCCCAGGGAAATTTTCCCCCAACAAGTCCCAAACACTGCTCATTTCCATGTCTGGTTATAGAACTCAGCCTCTATGAGGGTCGTTTGCTGCATGGTCACCTCTGTCCTCCTCTGTGCTTCAGTGATACCCAACCTCATCACCATTTTCAAGAAAAAGAGAATCAATTTCCTACTGTTCCTTGTTACACACAAGTCCCATAGCTCTTGCCACAGTTGGTCACTCCCCCAAGGTGGTGGTCAGACACCTTCAGCCAGATCAGGTGCTCATGACCTCATTTTGACAAATATTGAGGCAGGCTTTGAATGAGATCCCACCAACTGGCCTGGGTCTAGAACATTAGTCTTGAACTCTAAACAGCTTCTCAAAAACTCCCAAATCTCTCTCAGCCTTTCATTGTCCATAATGTCCTCCAGGTTCCAGCCATCATTCTGGGCTGTGCAGGAATTGCTCCAATCTGGCAGGGTCTCTCTTGTGCTGGGAAGCCCCATTGTGGGCTTAGCAGTCCTGATGTGGTCCTGTGGTCCGTTAACCTTGGCCACTCCCAACCAGCCCCACGCTGCTCATCCACTTGCCTGACTCAACAGGACAAAAGAAGAAATTATACCAGCAATGTTCATGGGTCATGGCCAAAGATGAGTCACCATGTCAAAATTCAATCTAATTTATTGCCAATTAAAAAATACATGGATTTTGAGAAACCAGGACTGAAACATAAAGACCATTCCCCTGACAGTTTCTCCAAGGGCCAAATTACTCCATTGTTCCCAATTCATCTACACACCAACACCCTGAGAGGTGCAAGGGTGCTGCGATGGAGAGACAGGACACTGCTTGATGCAAGCAAATGTTGATTTATTGTATACAATCATGAGTTTATATATGTTACCGGAGGCCGCGTGCTTTAAACAGATTGGTTCCTTAAGCTAAGCATTACATACTAGGCAATCCCTGTTTGGTTAACTACAAACAAAGGACACTTTAAGTAAGTTTTTACACTCATCAATTAACAGCAAAGTGTTACTTCTCCCTGGCTCCATCTGTTCCTCATCTCCTTACCTTTTCTCAGCCTGACTCATCTTGTTGGTTGTCATCTATTCACCCTCCTTATCCTCCCAGGGTTTGTGGCCTACAAGCTGGAGCACGTTCCTTTCAGCTAACTGATTGTTACTTATGGTCCTGATTTCCAGGCCCCCTCCTACATCTCCCCCTTCTTGTTTTTGAGCAATCCAAATCCCGTTTGTTTTAAACATGCATTCGATCAAGTTACTCATCACTCCTTGTAAGCGTTGAAACAAACAAGGAACACATAATACTACAACCAACAATACTGTCAATACCATCAATGCTCCTTTGATTATGGTTTGTAACCAGCCCCCTAACCCAAGGCTTGAAAGCCAGTCAGAAAAAGGATCATGTCCTTCAGTAACATGCTTCATATTCTTGCGCAGTGCTGCTAATTTCTGAGCTATGCTTTTTGAGTGATCAGACAAATTCATACAACACATTCCTTAACGATGTTCACTACAGGCTACTCTCTACTGTTCGTGCTGATTCCTTATCTTCTACAGGTGACATCACATTCCTCCTTTGTTCTGTCTCATCCTAGTTTCTTCTCATACTCCCTCAAAGTTATTTAACTCTTTGCTGCAGGATCAAAGCTGCACATCGTCAAAGCAAGGCCAAAGCTGCACTTTATCTACGTTAAAGCAACCCACTGTCTCTGTTCTGTACAATTCTACAATTCCCCCTTTCTGTTTTTGAACAGCTAGTACCAGGTTTGTCATGCTCTGCAGGGCCCTTGCAAACAGGACGGCAACCAAGGCAACAGCAAACAAACAATACTGCACATTGAGTGAATGGATGCCAAAAAGGCTGACGTTTTCTCAGACTTTGATAGCATGTTGCTGCAGTGAGGCGCCTAAAATCCATTCAGCACATACCATCAAAATCCTTAGAGCCATGCCCTTGAGCCAACAAGAAAAAGCCAGTAGTTGCTCTGTTTTGTATGTCATAGCGGCAAATTTGACTCAGATTCTTAACTGCCTACCAAACAAGGTGATTTAACTCTTTAATGCTTTCCCTGCTGTTACTTCGGGTAAGAGAAGAACCGCTGCAATACATTCCCATCATAGCCTCCTACTACATTAGCATCTACAGAAAGACAACTATCGACATTCCAAGTGCAAACAATATCAACTTCTTTTGGATTAACATTACACAGAGGTAATCAATTGTCCCAAATATCAAGGCTTTCAGTAAGATTCTTCATTCCCCACATACATTCACTTTTTTGCAACAATGTCTGCAAGTCAGTTTCAAGGAAGGGCACACCAAAGAAGGACTGGTTCAGTCAAAACGTTCAAAACGTAGTATGCTTTCTCTGAACGTGCCTCTGGGGTCATTCCCTTCATTCCCTCTTTTTTTTATGTAACCAGAGAGACTTTCCCATAACAGAGAAGCCCTTATTTACATCTCTGAGCCTGGACACAAACCGCAGCTGCATGCACCACCAGGCTCAGGGCAGAAATCATTCAGCAGTTACATAGCTGTATATCACTACACGCATGCAGACACCTATTTATCACTAGATAACCGTGTTTATCTTTCCTACTCTCCTTCACAATACCCAGCTGTTCTCTCATCTCTTGTTAGGTCAAATATTCTCCATCTTCCTCTCCTACATCTCTCTCCAGACATTCTCTATCCTCCTCTTTTTTGCTTGTTAATTCCAAAGAGGCAAAGGTTGTGTGTAGCTGGGTGACCATGACCTGATTTATGTTACAATCAACTAAAGACTGAATACAGGAAAAAAAGGTATGGGAGTTATAAGGCAAACATCAATAAGGTGGTTAAAGATAATTATAATAAATCCTGTAATACTTTTGATCCATGGCCCAAAGTTTCCCAGCCACGAGAAGAGACCAACGGCATCCCGCCCCTGGCTCTGCTGCAGATTTTTGTTTAAGGCTTTTAAGTTTTGTATGCTTTTGTGGATTGATTCAGAGTGGTCACTCAGATTCACATAGCACATCCTATCAAAGTCTTCACACTCGTGTCCCTGTTTTAATACTAAAAGTTAATAGCAACTCGGTTCTGTAGCAAGATATGACGGACAGAATCAACATCTGTTAAGAAGCCAGAAAAAAAAAAAAAGAAAAAAAAAGAATAGTATTTGTGGTATTACTTTTTTTAGCAAGCTAGCAGCCTAATTTACTAAGCAAGTTAAGAGTGTGTACTATTCTACAGAAGAGATTAGAGAAGCAAAAAAATGTGTTATGCTGCATTGCAGAGCACAACCTGAGAGTTACAGTCAGCTGTGAGTTCTGCGTTATAATCATTTTGACACATGTTGGCGTTGTGATTGTGAAAGTTGCCATTTACAATTTTCATTGGCATTATCATAGCTGGTTGTTTAAAAAAGCAACCCTTGAGCTTCCTCATGCTCGACTTGTTGCAAAATATTCTGAAGCCGATCAATAAAGTTAGTACATGACTCTTTAGGACCCTGCAAGACTGTGGCGAATGAGTCGCTAGAGGCTCGCCCAGACTCCCCCATCCTGACTGCCTTAATAGCCATCTCCTTCATCTGCAAATAGTTGTCCCTGGGATACCTTGCCTGGGTCACAGAATCAGCACAACTATTTTCTCCAGCCAACTGCTCACAGTTAACAGCAATTCCCCAATTAAGGTTTTCAATCAAGGCCACTACAGGTAGCTCACAAAAATCAGATAACCCCATCATAAATTGTGTCAGAGTTAGTACCATACAAAGCAATGACTTCCAGTCATGCAGTGTGAGTGTATAAGGCTCTGCCATCACTTCAAGAAGGGACATGGCAAAGGTATTATGAATCCTCCCTTCCCCCACTGCTTTAACTCTTTAACAGCCTCGTATTGCACAGGCTGCCACTCTCGAGGTTGCTTTATCTGACAAAATACTGAACATGCCATAGCGACTTCCAAAACCCCTCGCTTAAGCACTTCCCACTTGCATTCCTGCCACCAATCCCTCAGACCCCCTTTCACCCTCCCCGAAAGTACAGCCAATAAATCGGGAGAGGCGGTGGGGGGTGGAGGGGGGAAGGTCTAATTCCTTGTCCAGATCTATAGGACCTGGATCAAAAGGTTTATCAGTGTCAATGGCATCATTGTCCGAGTTGTCCTGTTCCTGCGCTTGGTCCTGTGTTGTGAGGGTCGCTGCAATCAGTGACAGGAGCTTTGGGGGCAGAGGAGGTGTGGACAGAATCGCCATCGTTGACGGTGTGTTGAGAAGAGTCTCGCTGTCGGTGGAATTTACAGCTTCCTGTGGTCTGGCTCCATTAGTAGAATTAGTCCATACTTGGCAAAGAGTAGTTGGAATTTGCCACCAAGGTGCTAAATGCATTCCCGATGCAGAGTCCCCCTCTGCGGCAGCATCATACAATTTTCTGCTGAACACTTTCATTTCTTTGAAAGTCTCTAAAGTTTTTTGGCTGCTCACCTGTCTCGATGCATACAGGTGTTATCCTCGGGGTTTAGGTTGTCTGCCTGGTCCAGCCAGCAAGACGATCGTTCAGACAAGACATCTCCTCCGGAACGCAGCCCTCTTCCACGAGCTGTCTTTTTGTACAGACCAGTTCCGTCCTTATTCTTCCAAGGCTTGGGAACACCACCATAGGGGTCACCATTTGAGGAGACTGAGGCATGGGCTCCCGGATCTGACTAGAAGACCCTTTATGAGTCCATATACATCCCTCATAGAAGAAGACAGTTGATTCCCATGTTTCCCACAGCTCACCTCTCAGTTCCAGAGGGACTTCAGTTGCCGGTTCCTGCTTCCTTTCAGCAGCTCATTCAACGTTCTGTGGGACTTGCAGCCTGCCGCTCAGCCTGGCGGTTCATAAACCCATCACATCGGGGTCTCCAGTTTGCTGCGATGGATAGACAGGATGCTGTTTGATGCTTCCCCTTGGCACCATCTGTTCTTCATCTTCTTATCTTTTCTCGGCCAGACTCATCCTGTTGGTTGTTATCTATTCACCCTCCTTATCCTCCCAGGGTTTGTAGCCATCCCCCCAAGGTTTGTGGCCTACAAGCTCCAGCACGTTCCTTTCAGCTAACTGGTTGTTACTTATGGTCCTGATTTCCAGGCCCCCTCCTACATAGGGGCGATAGTGAAGAGGGGGTGATGGCACAGAACATCTCTGTTGCTCCTTGCTCCTCACACATTTCCTCTGCTCCAGCTTGGTTTCTCTCTATGGACCCCACCATCTTTGTGGTCAAAGGTGTATGTGTTACATTTCTTTCTGTCTTTACTTTACTCTTTGATGATACCAGAATGACAGAGAATCGAGTTTGGAAGAGACCTCTGGAGATCATCCAGTGCAATCCTCAGATGAGGCAAGCTCAGCTTGAGCAGGTTGTTCAAGACCTTGTCTAGGTGCGTTTGGAATATCTCCGGGGATGGACATTCCACAGCTGCTCCTGGCAATCATTTCCATTGATTGATCACCCTCAGAGTCCAAAATAATTTCCTTGGGTTCAGATGGAGTTTTATCTATATTAATGTGACTTTCAAAAGGCTCTTCTTCTGCAAATGGAACTGTCTATGTCTCTCACGCCTTCTTCCTTTGACAGATGCCCCAGTCACTTCACCAGCTTGTTGGCCATTTGCAGAACTTGCTTTAGTAGGTCAACAACTCCCTTGCTCTGGGAAGCCCAGCCCTGGACACGGCACCCCAGATGTGGCCTCAGCAGTGCTGAGAGGAGGGGAAGGGTCACCTCCCCCCATCGGCCAGCGATGCTTTTCCTAATGCAGCCCAGGGGGCCGTTGGCCTTTGCCATGAGGGTGCATCGATGGCTCCTGCTCAGCTGCTTGTCCTCTGGCACCCAAAGGTCCTTCTCTGCAGAGCTGCTCTCTGGCCGGCCTGCCACCAGCAGGATAGCCCCAGGAGGGCTGGATCACGGGCTGGCCTCCCCCAGGGGCTCGCTCAGCACCAGCAGCAGCATCTTGCCCATCTTGGAGACGAGCTTCAGCTCTGGAACAGGCCGCAGGGTGCTACAGAGTCACCTGGGAGAGCAAAGCCCTCTCCTGCCAGGGCTGCGCAGCCCAGGCCTGTTGCCCTCTGGCCTCGGGGACTGCAGCCCTTGCTCTCGTGGTGGGAACGTCCTTCATCCTTCTGCTGCCCCCTGCCACCCGCTCCAGCATCCTCTGCTGGGCAGCAAACCCCTCCCACACAAGGGCTCCCATCCCTGGGTACCGGTGTCCGTGTGACAAGCCTGCCCTTGGCCCTGGTGCCACCCCTGAGGTGCTGCAGCCCACATGGGCCCCAGAGCCCACCGCCTGGGGCGTGGGCAACAGGAGCCCCCTGTGCCACCACAGAGCTGTGACATCAGTGCCGTAAGCGCTGAGGAGGGGCAGGGCAGCTCCCACGCCTTTGGTAGGGGATGGAGACACAAGGTCTGTAGGGGAGACCTACGGGAAAGATGAGGGGAGGGGGACGCTCTGTGTGAGGTCAGGGCAGCTCAGATACATGGAGCTCTTGTATTGGACAGGCAATGAGGTTGGGTGAGAGCTTGAGTGTGGATCAAAGGGGAGAGCAGCCAGGGTGGCACTGAGGGAGGAATTAGTTGTGGTTTGACACTGGCCAGCACGCAAATGCCCAGCATCTGTTGCTCACTGACCCCTTACATGCCCAGCGTGATGGGGGAGAGGATCAGAGGAAAACTCACAGGTCAGGAAAATAACAGTTCGATAGGAGAAGCAAAAGCTTTGTGTGCAAGGACAGGAACATGAGCAATTCGCTCACTCCTTGCCATGGGCAGCAGGGGTTCAGCCATCCCCAGAAAAGCTGCTCTTCAGCACATCTGTCAGTGACACGGGAAGACAAATACCATGATCACAAATGTCCTCTTTTCATCCTCCTTTCCCCGAGCTGTTATTGATGAGCACAACGTCCTGGGATATGCAATATCCCTGTGGTCACTGGGGGTCAGCTGCCCAAGCTCCTTGCATCCCCCCAGTCTCCTTGTAGCTCAGGCAGAGTGTGAGAAAGAGAAGCCTTGGTGATTACTCTGCAGCGGTGACCAAAACACTGGTGTGTGGTCAGCGCTGCCTTAGGAAGAGATGCAGCACCAGAAGGGCTGCTGTGAAGAAAATGCACTCCATGCCAGCCCGAGCCAGGACAGAGCGACAGGTCATACAGTCAGGGTGAGGCAGGAACAATGTCTTCTTGAAATGACCTGAGGAAACCTGTGGATCACAGAGCCTGTCTCTTCTGGGGGAATCAGTCTCCTTGGTGATCACTGCACAGGTAAGCAAGGATGCCAGGAGCCCAGGTCTTTGTGGGAGAGTCCCCCAGACCAACCAGGCCACCCACTCTGATGCTCATCTGCACCTGGGACTCCCCAAAGAGGACAATCTGCTCAGGGATTTGAAGACCAGGGCCACCTTGCTTCTACTAGTGTGCAGTTGTGGTGTCCCTGATGCCCAGGCATGTGTGGATGGAGAGCAGCAGAGCACAGCCCAGGACAGGAGGGAAGGAGAACCTGGCCTGCTGAGGGCACTGGCAGGTGGGATCCCATGGGGGCAGGGCCCTGAGAGCATCCCTAGGCCTTCCTGGCCCTGACCAGCCTCACCTGGGGCCTCCACCCAAAGCTTTGTCCATGGCTTCGGGAGGCCACTGAAGCCAGGCAGGAGATTCAGCCCCAGCACAACCTGTGCTGTAGGTGTGCGGGTCTCCAGGCACAACCATAGGCACAGCCTGGCCTGTCCATGGACCCTGTTCCTTTGGCCTTGCAGGCTCACTTCCCAGGTTTATTCCGAATGGGCTGTCCAGTGAAATGACACTATGACCCTCCAAGTCCCAGGCTTCTCTGCTTCCTTTATTCACATCAATTGGTCAGTTGTTTGGAGGAGAGGAAGGAAAAGCACATGAGATTGCTGGGTGTCAAGAACTGAAAGTGGGAAGCAAGACTGTTACCTTCGCCTCTTTTCTTAAAGGTCTTCATTCTTCCACAGCAACCAGAAAGCACTGAGATTCCTCTACCTCCCCCACTTCTAGCAAAGAAGTAGAGAGCTTCCAAGTAGAGCTTTTTTCCCATTTTGTTTACAGCTTCAAGCACCCCATGCTCTGGAGATAAATCATTGCATCACCTCTGGCCAAGAACGTCCTTGTTTCCACATCTGATGACTGCCTATCACACTCCTGCCACACAACACAGTTCCAATACTGGATTCATCTTCCTGGCAATGTCCTCACTGTGACCGGCAGGTGCTCCCGAGTCCTCCCCTTGTGCAGGCTGAACAAGGCTCTTGCCCTCCGTTTCCCCTCCTGGGAAAGTGTTCCACCCCTGAGCCTCTCAGTGACTCTTCACTGAACTCACTCCCAGTCATACACATCTTCCTTGCTGTAATGGGTTCTCTCTGGGGCCATTGAGAAACTTCTTCTCTCCTTCCCTCCCCAGTCAAGGCCAAAATATTAACACAGCGGTCTACATGTGGTGTTATGAGTGATGATAATGTGGAAAAAAATAATTTCCCTCACTCTCTTGGCAAGGCACCTCTTCAGACGCTCCAGGGCACGGCTGGCTGCCTCTGCTACCAGGTCACGGGCTGGGATTGTGTTTTGCCTTCTGTCCCCCAGCACCACCAGGGCCTTTTCTGCACAGACACTGCCCAGCCAGGCAGGTCCCAGGCCCTGCAGCTGCAGGGTGTTAGTCCACCCGAGGGAGGTGCAGGCTCTGCCCTTGGTCCTTCCTGCATCTGTGCAGCTCCTGACAGGGCGGCCACCCCACCTGCCAGGGTTCCCCTCCATGGCATCCCTAGGGCACAGGGATGGTCCTCTCAGTTTGGTGCCACCGACAGACACTGTGAGAGTTGCCTCCACTGGATTATCTTTACAGCTCTTAAACTGTAAGCAGGAGAGTCCCCTGTGGTGCCCACACTGCCCCAGTATGTCCCAGTGGCCTCCAGGTGGGGTGTGAGCCCTTCCCCACTGCTCTCTCAGCCTGACCATCCAGCTGGTGTTTTACTCATCTCTTTCTGTTTGCACCCAGAGTGTCATGGCATCGCTTGGGCAGAAGAACACTGATGAAGACCATGACAAGAGTTTTGTAAAGCTGAGGGAAATGACATCCACTGTGGAACTCCTCACGCACAACTGCAGGCTGTCAGGTTGGCGAGGCAGGATTTACCCTTGGAAAATCCACCTGGACAGTTACCCGCTCAGGTGCCAGCGATGTCAGCCAAGGGGACTCTAACTGGTGGCACACCCCTCACCACTGGGTGTCCGTGCAGCCTGTGGTTATTTGAGTGGCTTTTCTGGACTCTTCATAAATGTTTGTAACACCTGCTCATCCATCCTCTCTCACAGGAGACCTCTGCCTATAAAAGGAGGTTTCCAAAGGGATATTCCTAAGAAATACCAATTTTCCTCCAGAATGTCACTACCACTAATCCTTTATACCATCTGTCCTTAATTTCTCTCATCTTCTACATATTTGCACCTGACTAGGAGACAATAACCACTTCTAGAGGATGTCTTTTCAGCAGACTGTCTCGACAATGTCTTTTTCCATTATCCTTCAGGTTTCTCCTCCTTTTTTTCTTTGGTCCTACAGGTGCCTCTCACCTCTGCAGCTCGTTTCAGCTTCCAGGAGAAAAAGTATATGTCTTCCCACAGCCCATCTGTCCCCTATAACCAGATATTTCCTTGTGATTAGATCTATCTTTCCGTATCTGCCAACCTAAAAGATTTCTCATAAGAGTGTCCCTTGCAGAAAGGCACCTCATCAGAGACAGCTTGGACTTGACATGTGCTTGTGGAGTGTGTTTTCCTATTGATGACACTTGATCATTCTTCACAGTGCTTGCAGATAGAAAACAATTTTCTTCACCAGTGTGCAGCCAGTCCTCTAAGGCAAACAGGTGGGGATGGTGCAAAGGAGCTGCAGCACCCACCTGCAGAATTGAGGGGAGAAGTCTGACGTAAGGAGAAGGGATGTGAGTCCCAGGGGACAATGAGAAAAAGGGTGGTCTTGGGGACATTCAGAGCAAGGTTGTCCATCTGGTGTTAGACCTCAAGCGACTGCATTTCCTACCAGTCCAGACCTGATGAGGAGACCCTCTGCATCATTATCACTTGGAGATTGCTGCTAGAACCTCCCCTCTAGCCTAAAAAGTAGCAAAATACAACCTATGAAATGAAAAATAATTATTTTGAAGTGCACTTTGAAATCCTCTCTCTTATCTACATGAATGGAACAGATTCAATTAGCTGCACAGGTCTTCAAGACTTGAAGGAAATGAGAAAAGGCAAATACCTCATTAGGGCCTTGGGGGCTCCTGCCATGAACCTGAGCTACTGAGAGCAGACTGAACCAACCACTGAAGGAATGTAAGTCAGAAGCAACACTGAAAATACCTTCAAACATTGATGGGTCCCGCTGAGGGCCATTGCTGACAAAGCGTCCCCATGGACTCGTTAGAGTAGCTAATTAGAGGCCAGACCTGCAGGCAGGCAAAGGTACTGTGTCAGTGGCTGTAATGCTGCAAAACACATTTGGATTTTTTTATGAAGCAGAAAGACCAAGCCCTGACCCCCAGGCTCTTGGAGGGCAGAACATAAGACCCTCCAAATCAAGTTCTATGTCACAGGCCTTGGTGGGAGAGGCAGCTGCCATTGCCAGGGGGACAGAGGCCTCATCCCGCTGTGGGGCCATTCAGCCTTGCTGCAGCCCTGGGCCATCTCCACTGCAAGTTGCCCTACACTGTCCATGTGGCACCTCTTTCCACTCTGGGGGTTGGCACCTTCCTTGCTTTCCCACCCAGCCCTCACACCTGCATTTCTCTGCCTTTTCTGCAGTTTCTCCCCTCATCCCTGCTTGCTCCTTGAAACTCAAAGCCATGGGACAATCCAGGCTCCCTCTGGGTGAACTCTGGCATCAGAGGGCAAACCTCAGAGAATACCAGTTGTTGCGTATACGTAGATCAAAGTGGGAGAAATTCTAGAGATACAAAAAAATTTGGAATCATCCTAATATTTGTCATGAGTCCCAGGAAGTTCACACCTTCTATGAAATTGAAGAAAATATGCTGATGTCCTGGTTTCCTGATTTACAGCTATTGGTTAAAAAGTTCATCTCCAGATGCCTTTCTCCTCTTCCTCTTTGATCACTCCAACCTATTCTACCTATGTAGCTTCTGCTTTAAGGTTCAGAGTGGAAAATTTGGACTGTCTTTCAGCAGTGTCTCTAATATTCCTTATGGGCAACTCTTCAGTTGTCGCAATAGACCTCATGGGGATTTGCTTGAACTTACAATACGACAGCTGAGAAATTTATTTTTATTTATTAATTTCTAACCCACTCCCCCAACACACACCCTGATAAGCAATCCCTCTTTAATTCCTGTTTACACCCTCTTCTCTAAAGGAAAGCAGCCAATAATTACTGCCAAGCACTTCCTATATTCACCTGCAGAGCTGGTTGGAGAAGTCAGATGTCAAGTGATGGAAGTGCCATGGGGCTGAGGAGATAAACAGTGGGGCTGGGGAGGTGAGAAGTGAGGCTCTCCATGCAGTGTTTAGCTCCAGGAACTGCTTTTCCAACCTCTGCACAACTCCTCAGGAGGCATGCTGCATCAGTTGCCATTAGAAAAGTCTTCTATCACTTCTCCATAGTGGTCATTACCTGCCTTCCTCTTTAACTACACTTCTGAAACTTATTAAGTGTTCAAGCCTTGAAGACCAGATGTCCCTGATGGAGGAGACAGGGCTCGTCAGGGCGTTCTCCCTTGTCATGAGCCCAGTGTGTCTTTGCTGCTGTGGACTTCAGGTGTTCAGAGGAGCCTGAAGAAACCTCTCAAGAACACCAAGTCCGGAGCAAAGCCCACAGTCCCTGGAAGCGTTAATGGGCCCCACTGAGGGCCATGCCCGAGAAAGCCTCCCCATGGCCTTGTTAGAGCCCATCCTTGGAGGCTGTGAGTGCAGGAAGGCAAAGGCGCTGTGCAGGCAGCTCTGCTGCTGAGCAAAGCCTTGGCTTGCTTGATGAAGCAGAAAGGCCAAGGCGTGACCTGCAGCCTGTGGGGAGGTGGGTGCTGTCCCTCACAGAGGGCTCAGGGCTCTTCCTGGGGACCATGGAAGGTGGGCATCCAATGCCCAGTGAAGGACAGCAATGGCACAGCAACTTCCAGCTTCCCCATGGGGCCGCAAGGAGGCAACGATGCCCCCGTGCCGTGAGGACATCATGTCTTGACATGACCCTCAGAGGCAGAGACAGCTGCCACAGCCAAGGGGACACAGACCTGGGTTCTACTGGTGCCTTCCAGCCTTGACAGTGCCCTCTGCCCTCTTCACCACAGGCTGTCCTACATGGTTGGAGCCCTGCCCCTGTTGCCCTGCAGGCTGTAGGCACCATCTCGCTGCCCTGCCTTGCTCTCACCCCAACATTGCCATACCTTCACTGAGGTACCTCCACTCTCACCGGCTGTTCCGTGAAACACAAAGCCATGGGCTGATCCAGGCTCCCTCTGGCTGAGCTCTTGCACCGCAGCAGGACCCCTAGAGTGAAAGTTCTTCCTCCCGATAGCCACTCTCCATTTGCAACATTACACTTTGTGAAATCTTTTCCCCTCTCCTCTTTTTTCCCACTATCCAGAAAAGCTTTACCACCTCAGGAACTGCCCTCCAAGTAGGGAACCTAACTCAATAGCTATTTTTGGTGGTCTTTCCCCTCAAAAAAGTGAAGTCACCTCCACATGGTCTTCTAAACCACATGGCTGCTGCTGGCCTTTCAGCTTCTCCCAGAGACGTGACCAAGCCACATGCCTGCTGCTGTCCTCTCATGTCCACAGGCAAAATGGACATGACAGCCTGTACCCCAGCCCTTTTCCTGGAGAGGTCCTATGCTGTAGCTTGGCAGAAGGACTTTCCCAGCCATGTTCCTGTTGCCGGCCTGTCACCTCCAGAGACAGAACTGACCTCACAGGCCCCTTCACAGCCAGGCATGTCCTCCTGCATGAGGAGTTCCTGAGAATCAGCTGTCCTCCTCATAACACACCCCTCTGTCACCCTCATTCTCACCCATGACCTGGCCACAGAAAAGCAGCCTTGTTTCGTTCAGATTTCTCAAATGCATTTCCCACAGGCCATTTCTATGGAGAAATATTCTTCACATGAACTTCCCTAGTTGTGTTGACATTTTTTATATATGCTCTTATAGCTCTATGGCTTCTTTTTCCAGGTTGGACTGACCTCTGGAGATCGTTGTATCCAGCCCTCCAACTGAAGCAGGGTGACCTAGACCAGCTTGCTCAGCAACGTGTCTAGGTAGGCTTGCAATAAATCACGGAAGCATAAGAACAGAGAATCATTTAGGTTGGAAAAGACCTTAAAGGCCATCAAATTCAACCATTACCTCAGGACAGCCAATTCCGTCACTGAACCATGTCCCGAAGCACTGTGTCTATGTATTTCTGAAACATCTCCAGGGCTGGTGATTCCACCAGCTCCCTGGGCAGCCTGTTCCAATGCTTGACCATCCTTGCAGTGAAGATGTTTTTCCTCATATCCAATCTAAAGCTCTCCTCTCTAACTACAGGCTATTTCCTCTTGTTCTGTGACTTGTTATGTGGCAGAAGAGACCTACCCCCACTCATCTACAACCTCCTTTCAGGTAACTCTAGAGAGCAGTAAGATCCCTCCTGAGTCTCCTCTTCTCCAGAGTAAAACCACTTTTCAAAAGAAAACCGTCTTTTCAGACACTCTTCAACAGACCAGGGCTCCAGACCCTTCACCAGCTTTGTTGCCCTTCTTGGACATGATCCTCAGCGTTTCTCTTGCAGTGAGGGGCCCAAAATGGAAACACAGTGTTCAAGGTGTGGCTTCAGCAGTGCTGAGTACAGGGGGTCCATCACTGCCCTGGTCCTGCTGGCCACACTGTTTCTGATAGCAGACACGATGATATGGGCCTTCTTGGCCACCCGGGCACACTGCTGGCTCTTGCTCAACCATCTGCCAACCTGCACCCTCAGGGTACTTCCCCACCAGCCTGCCTTCCAGCCACTCTGGCCCAAGCCTGTAGCGTTGTGGGGGGCTGTTGTGACCCACGTACAGAACTGGCACTTCTCCTGGTTGAACTTCATACAGTTGGACACATCCAAATGGTCCAACCCGTGCAGATCCCTCTGCAGAGCCTTCCTGCCTTCAAGGACATCAGCACTGCTACCCCACTTGATGTTGTACACAAACTCACTGAGGGTGCACTCAATCCAGACCATTGATGAAGTTCTGAAGCAGGACTGGCCCCAGCACTGAGCCCTGGGGAACACCACTCCTTATGGGCTGTTGTCACCTGGATGTCACTCCATTTACTACCCCTCTTGGGGCTTGGCTGTCCAGCCAGCTTTAACCCAGCATGGAGAACACCCACCAAAGCCATGAGCAGCCAGTTTCTCCAGGAGAATGCAGTGGGAGATGGAGCCAAAAGGCTTTCCTAAGGTCCAGGTAGACAGCATCCACAGCCTTTCCCTCATCCACTCGGCAGGTCACCTTGTCCCAGCAGGAGATCAGATTCATCAGGCAGGACCTGCCTTTCATAAACCCATACTGGCTGGTCCTGACCTCCTGGTTTTCCTGTGGCTCCTGTGTGATGATGCTCAGGACGATCTGCTCTACAACCTTCCCTGGCACTAAGATCAGTTTGACAGGCCTGTAGTTATCCCGATCCTCCCTCCTACCCTTCTTGTAGGTGGGCAGCACTTGACTAGCATTCAGCCTTCTTGGGCCTCCCCAGTTAGCCAGCACTGTGGAAAGTCACCCCTGTGGTGAGGCAATAGAGAAATAGACCAATGATTTTCAAAGTGTCCCTGCATCACGGGATGTCCATTGTCAAGGACACAATCAAAAGCACCTTGTCCTTTCTGGGTATAAGGTTCACCGGAACCACATGTCCACTGGGGCTGCAGAGGCATCACTGGCAGCAATGCCTTCTCCTGCAGCACTGCACAGTCCAGCCCTGCGTGTCTCTGGTCCCAAGGACAGCATGGATTGCTCTCCTTAGGGACATCTCATTTCACCTTCACAGTGACCTCTGCCCACCACCCCAGCATGCTCTGCAGCAAAATATTTTGCTTGCGTGTGACCTTGGACACTTGGTACCCATTATTATTTTTGTAGTTACATGTCTGAGCTTGGCCCAGGTGACACAGGTGTGGTTCAGGGTAACTGCTCTGAAATAACCTAAATCAGGGAGAGGAAGGGGAAAAGTCTTATTTAAGCAGCGTGAGGAAGCCTTAGGATCAATAACCTCACATCTTCTTGGGGAATTTAGAGATCCTGTGGGTTTACATGGCAAGGGTTTGGGAGTGGTTTGGAGGTGTTTGTAGGGCTGGCAGAGGTGAGAAGAGATCAAGAGCTGACTCCATGACCATAACAGCGACTTTCATTTGACTCCAAAATGGACCAGCCCCTGCCCAAACCTGAGCCAATAAGCAATTCTAGTGGCACCTCTGTGATACCCTATGGCAGAAAGGACAAAGCAGAAAGGGAGAGGAGTGAGAATGATGTGAGAGAACAACCCTACAGACATCAAGGTGAGTGAAGAAGGAGGGGAGCAGCGAGACAGAGGCTTGGTGGGATCCTCCAAGCCAGTGGTCAAGTAACCACCTACTGACAGTCACAGGGCAGCACAGTGACAATGCTCCTTTATGTGTCTGTAGGTTTACTGTTTACATCAGTATTCTAGCACAGCTGCCAGATGGGCCAACAGCTGTGATGCTCCCCTGGATCTGAAACCCTGCGTCATTCGTGTCCACCTTGGTACTAGGAGCAAAGCAATGGTGGAGTCTCGTCTCCCAGGGGCAGTGAGGCAGGAGAGCAGCAGAGTGCAGGCCCCAGGTCACACACTGGCAGGCTGTGGCCTGTGCAGAAGGAGGGAACGCTCCTTCGGGTGCCCTGGAATTGCCTCACCGGTCTAAACCGCGTGGTGGATGCCTGGGCTGTTGGAGGCTGCTGTCCTTGCCGAGCAGCTGTGTTGAGCTCTGCCACCTGCCTTGGCACTTGGTTCCCTCAGTGTCACAGCTCTGTCTGCAACAGGACGGGCTGCAGCTGCCTCTGCGTGGGCACCTGGCTGAGGGCACTGCTGCACATCTGGGCTGAAGCCCCCCAGCTGTGGCACCAGCCCAGCTCTGCCTGGCCATAAGGCAACCTGGTACCAAGTGTCCCCGAGCCCGTGGGTGCAAAGGCTTTGCTTCAGAGCAGAGACATGGCCTGGGCAAAGGAGAGCTGAGTCTTGAGCCCTCGGACTGTGCAATGAAGTGCTGAAATGGGCTCTGCAGGGCTTACTGAAGCACTGAAGACATCCTCCCTGCCCCTGCCTGCAGAACCACCAGACACACACATACACACACGCTCCTTTAGGAGTACTTGGATCCTTTGCTGCAGTTCTCCTGGTGTCCTCTCTAGTAATGGGTTAACAAAAGTTGATACTCCTGCAGAAAACTTTTTCTAGTAAGGGAATTGCCACTGCTGGAAATAAGTGTGTCCCCCCAGGAGAGGCAAGGCCCATGAGGGATTGCCTCATCCTGCTGCCCAGCAGGTTCCCCTGCAGCCCCAGGGACACCTGGAGGGAGCCCAGAGGGGCAGGGGAGGGAGGCAGGGAGAGCTCAAAAGCAGCCCTTGGTGGGGGGCTGCTGAGAGCTCCCTGCTGGAGAAATCTGCAGAGCCCTGGAGCCGGTAAGTGTGTGGCTGCAGGGCAATGCCTCTGCAGTTCCTAGCCGGGTCTGCAGCAGCTGGGGCCCCCCCAGCCTGTGGGACCGTGTGGGAGCCTTGTGCTGTGGAGGAGGCGAGTGTGCTGCAGAGCAGGGCTTCCCTGCTGCAGCGTGGGAGGGCCAGGGCATGTGGGCTGCCTTGTGCCAGGGCCGGCTGCAGGGCTGTGAAGGTGGCTGTGCAGGCAGGGGTGCCCAGGGCTGTCCTTGCCAGCAGGGTCCCTGCAGCCCAGGGGGCTGTGTGCTGGGGCAGGGGCTCTGCCGCCTGCCAGGGGCAGCTCTCAGCCTGCCGGGGGCTCCCGTGCGGCTGCGGGGAGAAGCTGTGTGTGCAAGGAGTGACCCCACACAAGGAAGTGCTTATCTGTTGTTAAGAGGGTGTTGTGTGCTTCAGGGCTGCTCACAGCTTCCGCTCACTGCCAGAATATTTTCCATTGGTGGTTTCAAAAATTAGTACAAAGCAAGGTTAGTGTAAAGGTAAAGTACTTTCTTGAGTCTGTTTCCGTTCTATACTCTTGGGGAATGTGTTGGAATACACGATGAAGGAGTTCTTAATAATGACAAGTCCCCTAGACTCCTGTATTGTAACTTTGAAATATCAGAGGGTTTTATTTGAGTCTTCCTATGTGCATTCAGTCACTCCTTTCCCATGGACAAAAGGAGCTTTGCCTTTGCTGGATCCACCAGGCTCAGTCTCACCTGACCATTATTCTACCTGCAAACAAGTTACCTGCGCCCAGCCAGTGCCCTGCAGACAGGCAGCTTTGTGTAGGGCCAGAGCACAGAGGTTGTGATGGGATCTGTGAGCTCTGACGGGGAAAGACCTGGCACAGGGAGATACCTCCCACAAGGAAAATCTCCTGGCAGAAGCGATATGATCAGGGAATGAAAGGAAACTTCAGACAGAATTGTTGTTGAAGGGAGAATCAGAAAGCTCTCTCTGACCATGTGCAGTGCAGACCCCTTTCTCTGAGGCATCCCCCTGGCCTGCTCTCCCCCCAGCAAAGCCTCTGCCCTCAGGGCTGGGGGTCCCGAGGCGTGAGCCACCCCCTCTGCAGCCAGAGCTCCAGCAGAGCCGCGGTGCAGCTCTGCAGCCACGTGCCCCGGTCCCTCTGCAGAGCACAGGGGCTGAGAGCAGCTGCCCGGCAGTGTTGGTGTGTGGGAGGTGGCGAGCAGAGCTGGGCAAGGGCAACGCTGCCCTCAGTGCCTGGCTCGCTCGCCCTGGACACTCTTACCTAGACCTTCAGTGCAATTTTACTTCTTTCTCTGCCGTTTTGGGTTAGTTTTATTCTCTAGCTCTTGCTGTCAGGCTCTCTGGGAATGGGTGTTTCAGCTGCAGAGTCACACTCTGACCTTGTGGGTCCTCTCCTGCAGGTGTGTCCATGGGAACAAGTGTCCCAGCTTTCCTCTCAGCTGTGGGGCTGTGGGCAATGCCCTATGTGGGGCTGGGCAAGGGGCTGGTTCTCCCTGAACCTGATGCTCTTGTTAGGGCACTTGGCTACCTCCTTGAAGTTCCCTTCCAAGCAGCGAGTTGCCCTCCAGAATGGAAACCTGTCCCCTCTCACCCATTAGTGATCTGAAAGGCCCACATAGAGGCGTAGAGTTTCTGTGATGGAGAAAACACTGTTGGGGTGGGTGAAATGAGCTGTGTATCCTTTGCTGTGGGTGGGATGCTGAGTTCTGATGAAAGTCTACAACCTTTACTGGTCTGTGGTGGGTCAGTCCGTTCTCAGCAGTGCCTTGTGGTATTTCAGGGTAACATGGGAGTGTGGCCACCATTCATCTCAGGAAGGTGCAAGCCCATAGAAACTGGGAACCAGAAGGACAGACCACCTCCCCTCACTGTGCACTCACCCACAGGCAATCCTCTTGCCTCACAGACCTCACTCTGTTCCCCCGGAGGGCAGCAAAAATGCTCTGCTTTTCTGACATCTGAAAATACTCAACAGGAGAGATGGGGGGGGAGCTGTGAAAAAAACTAAAGCTCTCTTACAATGCCTTCACCCTTCCCGTTCCTTAGCACTGGCGCTGCAGACGCTGACCAGCCCTTCTGCGTTGGCACTGGTTTCAGAGGACAAAGTTAAACACCAGGACTGGTCCCTGCCCCCACCCACTGCTGCAGAGTGGGGCTGGCTGGTCAAGAGCCCGTGGGCAGATGCCCTGCTCTTCATCACCCACACGGCCAGCACCAAGCAGGGCTGCAGCCACACAGCTGCAGGAAGGTCTCCGAGAAAAGAGAGGGATGTCTGTGTGTGACGGGGGGATGGTCTGTGGGAAATGGCTTTGATTTTGCTTGCAGAAGTCTCCCCTAAATTATCACTGTCTTTTTCTCCTGTGACAGGACCATATGCCCAGAGGCAGCACATGTCCAACAGCAGCTCCATCACCCAGTTCCTCCTCCTGGCATTGGCAGACACGCGGGAGCTGCAGCTCTTGCACTTCTGGCTCTCCCTGGGCATCTACCTGGCTGCCCTCATGGCCAATGGCCTCATCATCATCACAGTAGTGTGCGACCACCACCTGCAAACCCCCATGTACTTCTTCCTCCTCAGCCTCTCCCTCCTCGACCTGGGATCCATATCCACTATTGTCCCCAAAGCCATGGCCAACTCCCTCTGGGACACCAGGGACATCTCCTACTCAGGATGTGCTGCACAGCTCTTCCTGATTGTCTTTTTCCTTTCAGCAGAGTGTTCTCTCCTCACCGTCATGGCCTATGACCGCTCCGTGGCCATCTGCCAGCCCCTGCACTACGGGACCCTGCTGGGCAGCAGAGCTTGTGTCCACATGGCAGCAGCTGCCTGGGCCAGTGGGTTTCTCTGTGCTGCGCTGCACACGGCCAATACACTGTCACTGCCGCTCTGCCAAGGCAATGCCCTGGGACAGGTCTTCTGTGAAATCCCACAGATCCTCAAGCTCTCCTGCTCACACACCTACCTCAGGGAAGTGGGGCTTATTGTGGCTAGTTCCTGTTTAGTCTGTGGATGTTTCGTTTTCATTGTGCTGTCCTACGTTCAGATCTTCAGGGCTGTGCTGAGGATCCCCTCTGAGCAGGGACGGCACAAAGCCTTTTCCACGTGCCTCCCTCACCTGGCCGTGGTCTCCCTCTTTCTCAGCACTGCCATATTTGCCCACCTGAAACCCCGCTCCATCTCCTCCCCATCCCTGGACCTGGTGGTGTCAGTTCTGTACTCGGTGGTGCCTCCAGCAGTGAACCCCCTCATCTACAGCATGAGGAACCAGGAGCTGAAGGACGCACTGAAGAAGCTGATGCAGTCAGGTGTCTCTCAGCAGCACTGAACTGCCTGAATCTCCTCACAAGGCATTTCCTGGTCATCTCTGGAACTTCCTGTGCATTTAGCATTTAATCTGTGACAATCCTGTTTGTTTTGCAATGCCTGCATGGAGTCCACTTCCTCAAGGCAGGAACCTAGCCTGTTTGACCCAGAGGCCTTTATACGTGTGCTTTGGGGGATGGTGCAGCTAGACTCCTGTGTCACATCTATGTAATAAAAGAGTTTTTTCCCAGTACTGATATCTGGGAAGTGCCTGGTAGAGGAAAATACCAGTGTAGATTTAAGCTGGGTGAGTCTGCATGGTGTGGGCACACAGCAGGTCGGGGCACACAGCAGGTGTGCAGATCTAGGGGTCATGGTGAAGGAACCAAGGCAATTAAGGAGAAGGACTGAGGGGCCTGCTCTGTGCCATATCCCCTGGACACACCACACAAGCTGCCCCAGATTCCCCAAGAGGTCCCTAACACCACTCCTTTCCCTTCTTTGTCTTACACCCCAGCCCCCATCAGGAACATCTGTTGCATGGTCACCTCTGTCCTACTCCAGGGCTCAGTGAGACCCAGATCCATTCCTATTTTAAATGTAAAGGCAGCCACTTTCAATATAAAGGCAGCCTTGTTCGCACTGACACTTGTTACACACAAGTCCCATAGCTCTTGTCACAGTTGGTGTGGTGACGCAAGTCAAGACAGACTCAAAACCACTGTATATGCGTGGGTGAGTTCAGGCAATATGGCTAAAATGGCATTTATTGTTTTAACATATTGCTTATATATCTTAGACAGTACATGTGTCAGATGCTGATAGGCTTTATGTCTTCTCCTTGCTTGCTGTTTGCTGTTGCTGTAGGCGCCCGTATGCTGCGGTTTTAAGTTCTGGTTTTTTCACATCCTGTTTACATGCCTGACATTTTTGTAGATGTCTTAAAGGTACGCGACTAAGCCTTCAAAGTCAACTAACTCATTAGCAGACCGACTGCAGACCCCAACAATTCCCCTATTTTGTTTTTGAACAGCTGTGTGCTGTTTGCGGCAGGTGTGCTGTGCGCTGCAGGGCCCTTGGCAAATACGACACAAACTAGGCAATAGCAAACAAACAATACCGCCAACTGAGTGAATTGATGCCAAAAAACCCCTGACAGTTTCTCAGGTTTTGGTAACATGTTGCTGCAATGTGGCACCTAAATCCATGCAGTACACGCCATCAAGATCCTCACAGCCATGTCCTGAGTCAACAACAAAAACTCAATAGCTGCTCTGTTTTGTAAAATCGCATGTGGTGGCAAATCATCAGCTAACAATCCCAAAACACTAGAGGTTTGATTTGCATTCTTAACTACCTAACAAATAAGGTGATTTAACTCTTTTAATGCTTTCCCTGCTGCTGCTCCGGGTAAGAGAAGAGCTGCTGCAATACGTTCCCATCAGTTCCATGACTCAACTACACCATTACATGTTTCATCCAAAGCTATACTGTGTTTAAACACATTATGCTTATCAGCATGAGCACATATTGATTTATGTGGGTGCCATGGTGCCATCATGGCCTCCCGGTACATTAGCATCTACATAAAAACAACTATCAGCATTCAATGTGCCAACAACATCAATTTCTTGTGGGTTACCGTTATACAGAGTTAACCTATTATCCCAAATACCAAGGTTTTCAGTAAGATCCTTCATTACTCAAAGTCTTTGATGAAATCGTACATTCGGCTTTTGTGCAATAATGTCTGTTAACACACGTTGCAAGTCAGTTTTGAGGAAGGGCACACCAACCAGGCATGTGTGGGAGGGTTGACTGCCTTGCACCAGAGACACACCAAACCGGGATGGGTTCAGTTGCTGTGCTAAGGAGACCACACATCAGTTGTTGGGTTGACTGGCGGCAGCCGTGCTCCCACGATCCAGCACGCTAATCTCAGGCCGCACACAGCGAGCTGGTATCCATTGCAGACCTTCATCTGTAAAGACACAAGCATAACCTCTCCCCCAAGGTAACAATCCATGCAGTCCTGACCACTGCCTAGTACAAGGTCTTTCATGCCTGCTAAGACACCTTTGTGCTTTGGCTGCTTATTACCAAGTGACACAAAGTGCCGCACAATGGGAGGCACCGCATGGTTGGCAGAGATTTTCAAAAAGTTCAAAACACAGCATGCTTTCTCTGAACGTGCCTCTGGGGTCATTTCCTTCATTCCCCCTTCTTGTGTTTCAAGCAGGCATTTGAGAGTATTGTTCATGCGTTCAACGATGGCTTGGCCCGCGGGGGAATGGGGAATACCAAATTTGTGGGAGATCCCCCACCGGGAAAGGAACTGAATGATGGACTTGGAGCTATAGGCAGGTCCATTGTCCGTTCTGATTTCAAGGGGGACACCGAGCACAGACAAAGCACGTTGCCAGTGCCAAATGACCTCACGACTGGTCTCACCTGTGTGGGCAGTAGCAATCATTGCAGCAGAATATGTGCCTATTGTAACATGGACATATTTTTGTCTGTCAAACTCGTTGTAATGACTGACATCTGTTTGCCAAAGTTTTAAAGCTTGAAGGCCTCTAGGACTGACTCCAAGACTGGGTATGGAGGTAACATTTGGACAGTCTGGACAGGCTGCAACAATGCTGCATGCAGCAGCCTGAGAGAGACGCTTTTGGCCAAGTTGATGATACCAGGATTGCCAAATACGATGATAAAATTGGTGGGCTAACACGGCCTGCTGGTGGGCATCAGGAACAGGCAGTGACAGAGCCACAGAAACTAGAGCATCAGCTCTAGCATTGCCTTCAATTAGAGAACGGGTAGGGAAGAACAGCTGTAAAATGCATAACATAAAATGGAGAGCGGCGTTTCCAAATTCCTTCCCAACCTAAAGTCTAAGCTGCTAAAAGTTTGGGATGGTTGACATGGCCAAGGACAGTGATATCCAACTTGGGAAGGAGGGCTGCCACATAGGCTGAATCAGTAACAAGATTAAGAGTGCCTGGGAAGAACTGAAATGCCAAGGCCGCAGCTTGTAACTCTTCAACTTCCAGGGTTCCTTCCAAATATACAATTTGGGAATGCCATTGCCCGTCCTGCTTCCAAGCAGCAGTGGCTTTTCATGGTTTTCCAGACCTGTCCGTAAACACTGTGTCACCTTTGACTGGGCATCTCTGATTTAGCTGCCGTGGCTGCAAAGTTACATCTACAGTCATTTTCAAAAGTGGATGAGGTGGATGATGGTGCTGAACTTGCCCTTGAAAACTGGCAAGAGCCACTTGAAGGGCAGTAGCATTTGACAGCGCCCATTCAAAATTGAATTGTTGTACAGGGATAATCACAGCTGTTGGATCCACTGCAGTCAACTCTAAACATCTTTTTCAGATTCTTATGATCAAGTTGACAAAATTGGACCATCCAACAGAATTTTTCTTAGACTGCAAAGGCAAATCCAACCATACTGCAACAACCGACTTGGCTTTGTCTGCTTTGTCTTCTGGATCTAAAGGAATGGTGAACATACAGCCTTACAGATCAATAACTACAATGTCCCACTCCATTGGTATCACGGTGGCAGACGGCAATCCCGGCTGCAAGGCCCCCACAGGGGCCACCACTGCATTGACTTTACGCAGGTCATGCAGCAATCGCCATTTCCCCGAAATCATTTTCATCACAAATACAGGGCTGTTCCACGGGCTATGTGACTCTTCAGTGTGGCCCGTGTTTAATTTTTCCTTAAGTAATTCATGCCGGGCACACAGCTTTTCCTGGGGCAGGGGCCACTGACCTACCCATACTGGTCTGTCGGTCAGCCAAGTAGACCAAGGGGAGGCTGTTTCACTGCCTGCAGTACAGTGGCCCCAGTTAAAAATCCGTGGTGATCCAAACTCCCCACTGTCCTAGACAATCTCGGCCCCACAGAGTGAGTGCTGTGGTGGTAACGTATGGCCGGACGGAGGCAGTCTGTCCTTCTTGTGTTTTGATCTGTATAGGTTTTACAGACAAGTAGCTTGTAGTCACGCCCCCCCCGACCTACATCTCCCGCTGCGTTATTTACCAGAGGCCAATGAGGTGGCCAGTCCTTTCTCGATATGACAGTTGCGTCTGCTCCGGTATCCAGAAGACCGCTCAACTTCACTTGTGCCGGAGTGCCTCCCGACAACGCCAGAGTGCAGGTCATGTTGGGTCCTTGTGGAGATGGTTCTTGTGTCCAAGACACTTGAGGTATTCCAATGGAGGTGAATCCTTCATTGACCCGTCATCTAGGCTCTGTTTGGGGAACAAAACTCTCAAAAAGCACAAGCTGAGCAAGGCGTGTATTTTTTGGAATCATAACAGGAGGCACAGGTGTAGAAACTAAGGCACATATTTGATCCGTAAAGTCTATATCACAAACACTAACATGGACTTGGTTATTTTGGACTTGATCTAACACTAGGGTGGACCACTGAGCCTGATGTTGAGGGCTGGCATACTGCCCAGTACCCATCAACACGTCAGGCCCATTACCAACCCGGGGATCATCCTGTGCAAGGTTCATATTCTGCAGCCCTTGCTGTTCCACCGCTGCCCGCCATGTGCCGTGGGAGACTGATAGTGGCACAGGTTGGAAAATGATCTGCGCCACCTGAGAAATATCGAAAGGAGTCCAAGTGTCCATGGTAAGCAAATGTAACAATTGCTTTGTAACCGACGAATTCACCCCGTACTGAGAAACAGGTTTTTGCAAGTCCTGCACTACTTTCCAAGCAGGTGCTGTATGAACCTTGGGATTACCAGCAGCCACGTCTCCTGTTATAACAGGACATGCATGCAGTGCAACAGTGGAAGGAGTAGTAACATCAAGGAGCGGTCTACCTGTATGTCCTACTAAATTCCAGTTTCCCTCTTTCAGTACCCCATCTTTTACAGCCTGCCAAAATTGCCGAGGGCCGCGTGGCATTACCATTACACTGGATACTGGATTTCTACCACCACCACATTCATCACTGCCTCTGACTGATAACCTTGTCGTAGCTGGACATGATTCCCGATTTTTGGCATTTCCACCCTGCGTAGGCAGGGGAGGAGCAGAGGGGGCAGGCGGGAGGGGAGAAGCAGCTGTGGGAGGAGGGAGTGTGGGCTGCCATAAATGTTGGTGGGACTCAGGGGGGCAGGGATCAGTCCGCCGAGGTTTCTGCTTGCCGTCCTCATCCTCGGAATCACTACCGAACATAGGTCGATGCCATTGGGCAGATCTGGGGGCTTTGGGACAATGAGGCGTGGTGACTGGTAAGGGGCACGGATTCTCCCCCTCCCCCACGACCTCACCCTCTTGTCTGTTGACTGAAGGGTGATCCAGGGGAGGTCTGGCTGATACACCCCCACTGACGTCTTGCTGACTTTTCAAGCCCCCCACAGCATCACTAAGCAGTGCCCATGTAGCCAAAAGCCACGACACCTCTTTGTCCCCTTTCGCTGCAGCTTCTAACAGTGTCGATCCTAAATTCTCCCAGGTCGACACACTAAAAGCAGTCATGGTGGATGCTTCTACTCCTTGTCTCTTGGCCCACAATAACATACATCTTAACCAGAGCCCATCTAAAGTAGTTCCACGCTGCTGTAACACTAACTTCAACACTGACAGCACCATGGTATCTTCCTTAAATTAGTCCCCATGCTGTCCCTGTTGGCTCACATTTCTGGTGTCACGTTCTCCTGGGATCTTGCAGCCGCTCCACTGCGCTATTCTGCTTCACCAGGCTCCATCTTCCCAGCAACCCGCTGGTCACAATCTCAGGATCTGCTCCTGACACCCCTTACCGGGGTCATGTCGGCACCGTCTCAGGGTCTCCTTATGATACCCCTTATTGGGTCACATCAGCACGTTGGGGTCACCAGTTGTGGTGATGCAAGTCAAAACAGACTCAAAAATGTGGAGTGGCTGGAAGAAAACGGGCATATTATGAGCAATCCAGACCAAGTAACTTGATTGTAATAACAGGCCGCAGCTCTAACAAGCTGCAGGTGTTGTGAAGGACATGTGCAAGGCCAAGGGAGACAAAGAAACTGTGTATTCACAGAGAGGTAAGAGAGTTGGACAGAAAGATGATAAAAACAGGATGCCTGCACAAGGGGGGAGCAGCGTGTTGGCACCGCACTGGGACCAACAACTTGGGAGGTGGGAGCGTGTGAACGAGCAGTTTTAACCGATCACCTTTTACATAACAAAGCGTGCGTAGTGTGTGCATTTTTAGCTGTAGAGTATAAATTGGTGTGAGTCTATTAATAACGTGGCACTAACTTGATCACATTGGTCATATAAGTTGTGTCTGAGCCTACTGCATCAACAAGTGGCGCCCGAACAGGGACCCTCTCGTCCATGCTTCCAGGAGTGCAGAGGCGGCTCAGAGGGGGCAGAAGAAGCTGGCCATAGCAGGCGCTGCCTCAGTGCCTGGGAAGATGCGTGCGCAGCCGTTGGAATCTTGCCCCGATCAGGGGAGCGGTCGGGGAGGAGATGGGGGCCATGCTGAGCAAAGAAGAAGCGGCAGTGGTGAAGCTCCTCCAACATATCCTCTCTCAGAGAGGGTTATCTTGTGATGAGGGAAGCCTGAGGAAGTTGCTGTCACGGGCTCGGCAGCGAGGGCTGATCCCCTCAGTGAGCGCGGCTTTTGCGTTAACAGCTTGGTATAAGACCAGCGCGGCACTGTGGGAGGACATTAGGTCAGGCTCTGAAGAAAGTGCAATATTCTCCACAATGTGGAGGTTGATTTTAGAGACTTTAAAAGAAATGAAAGTGGTCAGCAGACGATTGTATGATGCTGCCACGGAAGGGGACTCCGAGACAGGAATCCATTTAGCACCTTGGTGGCAAATTCTGACTACACTACACCAAGTGTGGACTAATTCTACTAACGGTGCCAAACCAGAGGAAGCTGTAAATTCCACCAACAGCACGAGTGCTAAACCAGAGGAGGCTGTAAATTCCACCAACAGCGAGACTCTTCTCAACACACCACCAACGATGGCGATTCCGTCCACACCTCCTCTGCCCCGAAAGCTCCTGTCACTGATTGCTAGCTTGCTAAAGAAAGTAATACTACAAGTATATTATTTTTTCTGGCTTATTAACAGATGTCAGTTCTGCCCGTCATATGTTGCTACAGAACCGAGTTGCTATTGATTTTTATTATTAGCATGGGGACAAGAGTGTGAAGACTTTGATAGGATATGTTATGTGAATCTGAGCGACCACTCTGAATCAATCCACAAAAGCAAACAAAACTAAAAAGCCTTAAACAAATATCTGCAGCAGAGCCAGTGGTGGGATGCCTTTGGTGTCTTCTCACGGCTGGGAAACTTTAGGCCATGGATCAAAAGTATTACAGGATTTATTATAATTATCTTTAATCACCTTATTGATGTTTGCCTTATAACTCCCGTGCCTTTTTTCCTGTATTCAGTGTTTAGTTGATTGTAACATAAATCAGGTCATGGTCACCCAGCTACACACACCCTTTGCCTCTTTGGAATTAACAAGCAAAAAAGAGGAGGATAGAGAATGTCTGGAGAGAGATATAGGAGAGGAAAATGAGAATGTTTGACCTAACAAGAGATGAGAGAACAGCTGGGTATTGTGAAGGAGAGTAGGAAAGATAAACACGGTTATCTAGTGATAAATAGGTGTCTGCATGCGTGTAGTGATATACAGCTATGTAACTGCTGAATGATTTCTGCCCTGAGCCTGGGGGTGCATGCAGCTGCGGTTTGTGTCCAGGCTCAGAGATGTAAATAAGGGCTTCTCTGTTATGGGAAAGTCTCTCTGGTTACATAAAAAAAAGAGGGAATGAAGGGAATGACCCCAGAGGCACGTTCAGAGAAAGCATGCTGATGTTTTGAACTTTTTGAAAATCTCTGCCGACCATGCGGTGTCTCCCATTTTGACTTTGTGTCAGTTGGTGATAAGCAGCCAAAGCACAAAGGCGTCTTAGTAGGCACAAAAGACCCTTGTACCGCGCAGTGGTCAGGACCGCATGGATGTTAACTTGGGGGAGAGGTTATGCTTGTGTCTCTACAGATGAAGGTCCGCCATGGATACCTGCTCGCTGTGTGCGGCCTGAGATTAGCGTGCCGGATCGTGGGAGCACTGCTGCCGCCAGTCAACCCAACAACTGATGTGTGGGTCTCCTTACAGAACCAGTCCTTGTTTGGTGTGCCCTTCCTTGAAACTGACTTTGCAGACATTGTTGCAAAAAGTGAATGTATGTAGGGAATGAAGAATCTTACTGAAAGCCTTGATATTTGGGATAATTGATTACCTCTGTATAAAGTTAATCCAAAAGAAGTTGATATTGTTTGCACTTGGAATGTCGATAGTTGTCTTTATGTAGATGCTAGTGCAGTAGGAGGCTATGACGGGACCATGACACCCACATAAATCAACACGTGAACATGTTGATAAGCATAATGCACTCAAACACAATATAACTTTGGATGAATCATGTAATGATGCAGTTGATTATTGGAATTGATGGGAATGTATTGCAGCGGTTCTTCTCTTACCCGAAGTAACAGCAGGGAAAGCATTAAAGAGTTAAATCACCTTGTTTGGTAGGCAGTTAAGAATCTGAGTCAAATTTGCCGCTATGACATACAAAACAGAGCAACTACTGGCTTTTTCTTGTTGGCTCAAGGGCATGGCTCTAAGGATTTTGATGGTATGTGCTGAATGGATTTTAGGCGCCTCACTGCAGCAACATGCTATCAAAGTCTGAGAAAACGTCAGCCTTTTTGGCATCCATTCACTCAATGTGCAGTATTGTTTGTTTGCTGTTGCCTTGGTTGCCGTCCTGTTTGCAAGGGCCCTGCAGAGCATGACAAACCTGGTACTAGCTGTTCAAAAACAGAAAGGGGGAATTGTAGAATTGTACAGAACAGAGACAGTGGGTTGCTTTAACGTAGATAAAGTGCAGCTTTGGCCTTGCTTTGACGATGTGCAGCTTTGATCCTGCAGCAAAGAGTTAAATAACTTTGAGGGAGTATGAGAAGAAACTAGGATGAGACAGAACAAAGGAGGAATGTGATGTCACCTGTAGAAGATAAGGAAACAGCATGAACAGTAGACAATAGCCTATAGTGGACAGCGCTAAGGGAAGTGTTGTATGAATTTGACTGATCACTCGAACTCTATTCATAAGCAGCTTGCTGAATTAAAAAAAAAGTACAAGCCATAAAGATTGAGAACGGGTTAACGGACTGGCTACAGAGTTTAGGAATTACTGGAGGGTTAAAAGATTTGTTTCTGCACGGGATAACGGTATTAATTGCCATTGTAATCTTTTTAATGATATTGGGTTGTGTGTGGAATTGCTTTATGAGAATGATGGACTGAATGATAAAAGGGGTCTGGATCACTCAAAAACAAAAAGGGGATTTGTGGAGTGGCTGGAAGACAACAGACATATAATGAGCAATCCAGACCAAGTAACTGTTGTAATAGCAGGCCGAGCAGGCCGAAGCCGTAACAAGCTGCAGGTGTTGTGAAGGACATATGCAAGGCCAAGAGAGATAAAGAACTGTATTCACAGAGAGATAAGAGAGTTGGACAGAAAGATGAGAGAAAGCAGGATGCCCGCACAAGGGGGGAGCAGTGTGTGGGCGCCACTCTGGGACCAATCAAATGGAGTGTGATGCCGCATGGACAACAGCTAAGTGACATGAAAGACGCCAGAAAAGACTGATGTAACCAAGCGATTAAACAAGGTGTTGTTTACATTGAATTATTTGTCCCTGACAGAAGGAAGAGAAGGGCCCCCGTTGTTATACATCATCAGGCTATTCAGGGAAGTCAAACACAGGCCATGCCTGGGTTACAGGTTCATTCTAAGAACATGACTACAGGCAACTGGGAAGGACCCAGTCCAGTGTTGTTCATCGGTAGAGGGTGTTTTTGTGTTTCCACAGATAAAGGACCTCTATGGGTCCCTAGCAGATTTGTCCGCCCTGCATGTCAACTCCAGAAGAATGGAGAAAATATAGGTGACAGCTTTATCTCCAGCCAGTCTTTAACAAACTCTGTGCAGAGCTTGGGCCAGTCCCATCCACCATAGAAGACGTGCTGTTGACAGCAGCGAGAAGACAATCATTTGGGTCACGAGCTTGTAATGCTGCGTTGAAAAAAACTTGTAATACGAAGAATGCTGTTTGTGAAAACTATAGGGAACGAGCAGCAATAATATTAAGTTGTGGTAACTGTAGACAGAATTTTGTTATAGGTTGTAGCCGCTTGCGAAATGATTATGCTTTGTACTTAGATTGTCAAAAGAGCTTTGCTAATATTACTTTTGAAAATACTTGTAGGGAATTTTTGAACCCTAAGCCAAGTCAACATTTTCCAGAAATATGGATGCCAGAAAGTATTGACAGCAGAATAGAAGCTATCTCTTGGTGGGCCTTGACAAAAAACTTAACTGTTGTTTTAGCTACAAAGAAAACACAAGCTCTTGGCTTGTGGTGCTTCTTTTGTCAGTTGGGAACAAGATTGTGAGATAATGGAATTGTTTGACCTGATTGTAGGGCTGATAGGAGTCATCAGCATGCCCTCACAAGGAACAGCATGGGTTCCTGTCCAACCACAAATGCACATGTGGGTTACCTGGGCCAACAAGACAGGGCAAGATTCATTTTGCTTACCGTTAGCTACCCCATCTGACCCATTTCATACCTGTTTGATTGGGGTCCCTTTAAACCATATGAAGGAGTTTGGGCACTGGACAACAGGTAAAATATACTCCGACTACCTCGACCAAGCAGCAAATGACTTTTGCACCATCAACAGTGGGTCTGTGCAAGCCGATTGGTGCCAATCACTTGGTATTCCAAGAAACCCCTCGGGGGCTCAAGCGTTCCAAATTGCTCAGGGCCGGAATGTTACCGGCATGGAACCTCAGGAGCTTGACATCTTAGGATCTATGCTGGGAAACTACTGTTTATTTTGGGGGTTTTACAAGAAAGACATTGACTCAGGTAATTTTAGGATCCACAAAACAAGAAATGATAATCCTTGAATTGCCCCTGGGTCCCCCTGGCATTATAACATCACCGGTTACTGTAACGATTGGACTTGGCCTGTTTCATGGTCTGGTGAGACAAATGAAAAAGCAAAGATGTTGCCTCGGGGAGTATTCCTCGTTTGTGGAGATGGTGCCTGGCCCGCCGTACCTGCAAGGGCACCGGGAGGACCATGCTGCTTTGGCAAACTAACATTATTTGCCCCTGGTATCCATCAAATGCTTAACATAAGTAACAAGTTTAAACGCATCAGACGTAGTGTATACCAATTGGGACCTGAATGTGCAGATGATGTTGAGTTGTGGGAACGTCCATCTGTCATTTTAGCATCACTCTTTACACCACAAGTGGCTTCTGCCAAGGCTCTCACTCAGTTGAGACAGTTGGCTTGTTGGACAGAGAACAAGTTAACATTACCTCCAGAGTATTAGATGACTCACCACTGATGTCGACAGTATACGACATGCTTTAATACAAAATCGAGCTGCCATTGATTTTCTGTTATTAGCACAAGGACACGGCTGTGAGGGTTTTGAGGGAATGTGCTGTATGAATCTTGCTGATCATTCTGAGTCCATTCACAGAAAGCTTTCCCAACTACAAGATAATATGAAGAAACTCAGTTTTACTGAAAATCCTTATGACGATTGGCTTACAGGATGGGGAATCACTGGCTGGTCGAAAACCTTATTGATGGAAGGGATTAAATTTTTGTTATTATCTTTGCTGTGCTTGTTATCTTTTGTTGTATTTTGTCCTGTTTGAAGAAAGATTTAGAATCAATCGTTGATAGAGCCTGGGTTATCCAGAAAGAAAAAGGGGGATGTGTAGGGGAATTCTTGGCAGAACAAGGGCATACTGTCCCCTTGCAGGAGTTGGACAACCCTGGCCTGCAGATTACAAAGTTCCTTTGAAGATCTTGTACTGTCCTTGAATAGGCAGAATAAAGAATAATGAGCATTGTACAAGAACAAGGCCGGATGCCAAGCAAGATATGAAAACCGCTAAGTTAGCACATCCTTATTAGGCGCTTGCAGCATGACAACCAATCAACAAGTAACATGAATACGTAACCGACAACCAATGACTGTCAGGCAGCTGCCGCGTGAACAGTGTATTAGAAGTATAAATATGACAAAGTTGCTAAATAAAGTAGGACGATATGTAGCCACATTGGTGTGATTGTCGTTACTTGGCTGACTTTCTGATTGGGACCCTCTTCAGCCCACACTGCCCCAGTATGTCCCAGTGGCCTCCAGGTGGGGTGTGAGCCCTTCCCCACTGCTCTCTCAGCCTGACCATCCAGCTGGTGTTTTACTCATCTCTTTCTGTTCCCACCCAGAGTGTCATGGCCTCGCTTGGGCAGAAGAACGCTGATGAAGACCATGACAAGAGTTTTGCTGAAGCTGAGGGAAATGACATCCACTGTGGAGCTCCTCATGCACAACTGCAGGCTGTCAGGTTGGCGAGGCAGGATTTACCCTTGGAAAATCCACCTGGACAGTTACCCGCTCAGGTGCCAGAAATGTCACCCAAGAGGACTCTAACTGGTGGCACACCCCTCACCACTGGGGGTCCGTGCAGCCTGTGGTTCCCCGAGCTGCACTTACGGACTCCTTCCAAGACAGTTGCAACACTTACTTGTCCTTTCTCACAAGTGACCTCTGCCAATTCAAGGAGCTTTCAAAAGCGATACTTCAAGGAAATACTGATTTTATACCAGAACTTCACCATTGTTATTAGTTATACCACGCCCCTATTTTCTCTCATCTTTAACATATTTGTACCTGAGCAGGAGACAGTGACGACTTCTGAAGTCATCTTTTCAGCAGACTGTCTCAGCAAAGGCTCTTTCAGTTATTCACCTGTTTTCTCCTCCCTTTATTCTTTGGTCTTTTAGGTACGTCTCACCTGTGCTGCTGTTTTTACTTCAGGAAGGAAAAGCTTGCATGTCTCCCCACAGCCAAACTGTCTCCTTACCCAACTCTTCCCTTGTCTTTAGATCTATATTTCTGTATCTAGCACCTAAAAGATTTCTCATGAGAGTGTCCCTTGCAGAAAGGCACCTCATCAGAGACAGCTTGGACATGGCACCTGCTTGTGGAGGGTGTTGGCTTATTTATGACATTTGATCATTCTTCACATTGCTTGCAGATTTGAATAATTCTTCTGCACCTGTGTGCAGCCTGTCCTCTAAGGCAAATTGGTGGGGATGGTGCAAAGGAGCTGCAGCACCCACCTGCAGAATTGAGGGGAGAAGTCTGACGTAAGGAGAAGGGATGTGAGTCCCAGGGGACAATGAGAAAAAGGGTGGTCTTGGGGACATTCAGAGCAAGGTTGTCCATCTGGTGTTAGACCTCAAGCGACTGCATTTCCTACCAGTCCAGACCTGATGAGGAGACCCTCTGCATCATTATCACTTGGAGATTGCTGCTAGAACCTCCCCTCTAGCCTAAAAAGTAGCAAAATACAACCTATGAAATGAAAAATAATTATTTTGAAGTGCACTTTGAAATCCTCTCTCTTATCTACATGAATGGAACAGATTCAATTAGCTGCACAGGTCTTCAAGACTTGAAGGAAATGAGAAAAGGCAAATACCTCATTAGGGCCTTGGGGGCTCCTGCCATGAACCTGAGCTACTGAGAGCAGACTGAACCAACCACTGAAGGAATGTAAGTCAGAAGCAACACTGAAAATACCTTCAAACATTGATGGGTCCCGCTGAGGGCCATTGCTGACAAAGCGTCCCCATGGACTCGTTAGAGTAGCTAATTAGAGGCCAGACCTGCAGGCAGGCAAAGGTACTGTGTCAGTGGCTGTAATGCTGCAAAACACATTTGGATTTTTTTATGAAGCAGAAAGACCAAGCCCTGACCCCCAGGCTCTTGGAGGGCAGAACATAAGACCCTCCAAATCAAGTTCTATGTCACAGGCCTTGGTGGGAGAGGCAGCTGCCATTGCCAGGGGGACAGAGGCCTCATCCCGCTGTGGGGCCATTCAGCCTCGCTGCAGCCCTGGGCCATCTCCACTGCAAGTTGCCCTACACTGTCCATGTGGCACCTCTTTCCACTCTGGGGGTTGGCATCTTCCTTGCTTTCCCACCCAGCCCTCACACCTGCATTTCTCTGCCTTTTCTGGAGTTTCTCCCCTCATCCCTGCTTGCTCCTTGAAACTCAAAGCCATGGGACGATCCAGGCTCCCTCTGGGTGAACTCTGGCATCAGAGGGCAACCCTCAGAGGGACATTTCTTTTTCCTCACATCCAATCTTACCCTTCCAAGCAGCACTTTGCGGAGGTTTTCTCTTCCTGTCACTATCAGGAATCACTCCCTTATCTCTGACACCCCCCTTCAAGCAGGTGCATGCTGTTACTGTGGTGCCCTGAGGCTCCACTTTGCCAGTATCAAGAAGCCCAGGACCTTCAGTCTCTCTCCACAGGCACCAAACTCAATCGAGGCAGGTATCCTCCACAGCCTCTCCACTTTTCCCCCATTCCTCCAGAATGAGAAACCTCAAAGCCCAGGCACAGATAACCTGGATGTGGCCACAACGGTGCTGTGTCAAGGGGGATGATGCTGAGTCAAGGGGGATGATGAATCCCTTGTCTGGGTGGCCACCTATGGTGAAAACCTCCAAAGAATCACCAAAGGAGGACAGCCAATGGCCAGGGAGGAAAGGGAAAGGAGAGGTGAGCTGCTTGCATGGGAGGATACAGGGGTGGTCAACGAGAAGCAATTGTGCGTGGGAAAGGAGGGAAAAGTTAGGAAAGGGTGAAGAATAGGAATCCATAGGAACCAGCCAAGCAGCCCTGCATCTGAGCAGCAAAGCTTGGAGTGGGAAAAGAACATCGCAGGTCATCTGACCAACTTTCTGATTGGCTTCAACAGCCGCTGGAAACCTGAGTGATTTCCCTGCCATCACGAAGGCAAGATCCATGGTGGATGGAGATCCAGAATCATTCATGCTGGAAGGGACCTCAGGAGGTGTCCAGGCCTACATGCTGCTTAGAGAACGATCAGTTATGGGGTTGAAGCAAGTAGCTCACGCTTTCCTTCAAGTGGGGCTTGAAAAGCTCCAAGGATGGACATGGCACAAGCTCTGTGGGACATCTGCTCCACTGCTTGACCGTCTTCATGGGGAAGGACATTGTCTTCCCTTGTTTCAGCTGATGCCCATTGGCTCTCATCCTCCCATCACGCACAACAGGCAAGAACCTGGCTGCCTTTTCTTGCTGATATGGCCCAAGAAGATATGGGAAGGCTGTTATTAGGTGTCCCCAAAGCCTCCTCTTCTCCGGGCTTTGCACCTTTCAAATAAGGCCCATGGCATCCAGGGCTGCATTAGGAAGAGCACTGCCCAAGGGTTGGTGGAGGTGATCTCTCCTCTCTACTCAGCCCTGCTACAGTTTGTCTTGTTGACTTGCCCTTGATTTCTACTTTACCAGCGTCACCCATACTTGACAGAAAGGTGCTGTCCACATTTTTCACCATTCCTGCCTTGTCTTTCTGTTCAAAACAAGTCCAGCAAAGCATTTGTGCCATGTTGGTCAGGGATCATTGCTGCGATGGAGAGACGGGAGGCAGGGTGATACAAGCAAATGTCAATTTATTGTACAGAAGCACGAGTTTATATACACTTTCAGAAGCTGCGCGTTTTAAAAAGATTGGTTCTTGAAGCTGCACGTTTTAAACAGTTGGTTCCTGAAGCTGCGCGTTTTAAACAGATTGGTTCCTGAAGCTAAGCCTTGCATACTAGGCAGTCCCCGATTGATGGTTAACTACCAGCAATTAACAGCAGGGTGTTACCCTTCCTTCACGGCATCCGTCCCCCACTCCCCTATGCTCTCTCAGCATGGCTCATCATGTTAATTGTTGTGTCTATTCACACTCCTTGTCTTCCCAGGGTTAGTGACCTACAAGCTCTAGCACATTCCCTTCAGCTAACTGATTGCCATGCATGGTCCTAATTTCCAGCCCGCTCCTGCAGATCATCTTCCACTTTCCCTTCAACCAAGGCCTTCAAGTAAAGTTCCCTTTCTCTAGCGGTCTAAAGGAGATGTCGTTCTCCTTCTAACCTTCATCAGGAGGTTGAGAGAATCTGAGCAGAAGCCCTTTGCACATGGAGGAGTTAGTGATGAGTGTCACAGAAAACCTGAGCAGGCCTGTGCTGTGCTCCACGTACCTCTTGGCCTTCAGGCTGAGCTGTGCTGAGTGTGCCCCTGGGTTGCAGAATAAGCCATACTGGAAGAAGAAATCTGCAGGAAGCTGCTGGTGAATGGCCAACCGCACGCCCTTACCTTTGTCTGAGGCTGCAGTTACCAACTCCCAAGTGAACATCTCCTCTTAGAACACGAGAAGTGATGACTAGAATGGGTTTCCCTGGCAGAAAACACTTCAAGAGCTGACGGGAGCAGTGTGGGATAACCCTTCTGCAGGCAGGATCTGCACAACTTGCTGCACCGCTCTCCCAATGCTGGAAACTCCGTGTTCCCGGCCTCGGAAGGGACGGCATACAGCTGACACGATTGTCTCTGTGTGTAGAGAGTTGGCTCTAGCCAAGGCCAATTGAAATGACACTTTGTCTCAGAGTCCAAGTGCCTTTCTTACTGCAGCCATAACCAGCTGGGCTGCTGATGGCCAATCCCACAAGGGAACTGGACACTCCAGGGACCTCAAGCTCGCCTTCATGGCCACGTGCCTCCTAGTGGCCTATGAGCTTCTCAGATGTAATGGGTGTCATAATGATAGCCCAGATCATCAGCCTGCTTGTGGCCTTGGTTACTCCTTGGTTAGCGGTTCCTGAATTGGAGAAGGCAGTGATAAAGAGATGCACAGCAATGGAAGAGATGGCCAAGGACCCTGCAGGTGCCATGAAGGCTTTGCAGGAAGAAGTGTGAGAAATAGCCCCTATAGCTGTGCAAAATGGAATGGCGTTAGATATGAAGGTGGCGTCTGAAGGCAGAGTCTGTGCTCTTCTTAATACCAGTTGTTGCATCTACGTAGATCAAAGTGGGAGAAATTCTACAGATATATGTGTAAAAAAAATTTGAACACATCCTATTATTTGTCGTGAGTTCCAGAACGTTTGCACCTTCTATGAAATTGAAGACATTTGGAATAGCCTGGCGTCCTGGTTTCCTGATTTACAGCTATGGATTAAGAAGTTCATCTCCAGATGCCTTTCTCCTCTTTCTCTTTGATCGCTCCAATCCATTTTACCTATGTAGCTTGTGCTTTAAGGTTCAGAGAGGAAAATTTGGACTGTCTTTCAGTAGTGTCTCTAATATTCCCTATGGGCAACTCTTCAGTAGTGGCAATAGACTTCATGGGGATTTGCTTGAACTAACAATTATACAGCTGAGAAATGTATTTTTTATTTATTAATTTCTATCCCACTCCCCCCCCCCCCCACACACACACGATAATTAATCCCTCTTTTATTCCTGCTTACACCCTGTTCTCTAAGGAAAGCAGGCAATAATTATAGCCAAGAATTTGCTATATTCAGCTGCAGAGTTGGTTGAAGATCTGATGTAAAGTGATGTAAGTCTCATGGGGCTGAAGACAAAAATATTGAGGCTGGAGAGCTGGGGAGCAAGGCTGTCCACGCAGTTATTAGCTCCAGGGACTGCTTTTCCTACTTGTCCGCACCTCCTCAGGAGACACTGTGCATCAATAGTAATTGGAAAAGCCTTCTATCATTTCCCCAAAGTGCTCATTACCTGCCTTTCTCTTTCACTGTACGGCTGAAACTTATCTCATTAAGCGTAGGAGCCAAACTTGAAGACCAGATGTCCCTGATGGAGGAGACAGGGCTCGTCAGGGCGTTCTCCCTCGTCATGAGCCCAGGGTGTCTGTGGTGCTCTGGACTTCAGGGGTTCAGAGGAGCCTGAAGAAACCTCTCAAGAACACCAAGTCCGGAGCAAAGGCCACAGTCCCTGGAAGCATTAATGGGCCCCACTGAGGGCCATGCCTGAGAAAGCCTCCCCATGGCCTTGTTAGAGCCCATCCTTGGAGGCTGTGAGTGCAGGAAGGCAAAGGCGCTGTGCAGGCAGCTCTGCTGCTGAGCAAAGCCTTGGCTTGCTTGATGAAGCAGAAAGGCCAAGCCGTGACCTGCAGCCTGTGGGGAGGTGGGTGCTGTCCCTCACAGAGGGCTCAGGGCTCTTCCTGGGGACCATGGAAGGTGGGCATCCAATGCCCAGTGAAGGACAGCAATGGCACAGCGACTTCCAGCTTCCCCATGGGGCTGCAAGGAGGCAACGATGCCCCCGTGCCGTGAGGACATCATGTCTTGTCATGGCCCTCAGAGGCAGAGACAGCTGCCACAGCCAAGGGGACACAGACCTGGGTTCTACTGGTGCCTTCCAGCCTTGACAGTGCCCTCTGCCCTCTTCACCACAGGCTGTCCTACATGGTTGGAGCCCTGCCCCTGTTTCCCTGCAGGCTGCAGGCACCATCTCGCTGCCCTGCCTTGCTCCCACGCCAACATTGCCATACCTTCGCTGAGGTACCTCCACTCTCACCGGCTGTTCCTTGAAACACAAAGCCATGGGCTGATCCAGGCTCCCTCTGGCTGAGCTCTTGCACCGCAGCAGGACCCCTAGAGTGACAGTTCTTCCTCCCGATAGCCACTCTCCATTTGCAACATTACACTTTGTGAAATCTTTTCCCCTCTCCTCTTTTTTCCCACTACCCAGGAAAGCTTTACCACCTCAGGAACTGCCCTCCAAGCAGGGAACCTAACTCAAAAGCTATTTTTGGTGGTCTTTCCCCTCAAAAAAGTGAAGTCACCTCCACATGGTCTTCTAAACCAAATGGCTGCTGCTGGCCTTTCAGCTTCTCCCAGAGACGTGACCAAGCCACATGCCTGCTGCTGTCCTCTCATGTCCACAGGCAAAATGGACATGACAGCCTGTACCCCAGCCCTTTTCCTGGAGAGGTCCTATGCTGTAGCTTGGCAGAAGGACTTTCCCAGCCATGTTCCTGTTGCCGGCCTGTCACCTCCAGAGACAGAACTGACCTCACAGGCCCCTTCACAGCCAGGCATGTCCTCCTGCATGAGGAGTTCCTGAGAATCAGCTGTCCTCCTCATAACACACCCCTCTGTCACCCTCATTCTAACCCATGACCTGGCCACAGAAAAGCAGCCTTGTTTCTTTCAGATTTCTCAAATGCATTTCCCACAGGCCATTTCTATGGAGAAATATTCTTCACATGAACTTCCATAGTTCTGTTGACATACACATGATATATGATCTTTCATATATATGGCTTTTTTTTCCAGGTTGGACTGACCGCTGGAGATCATCGAATCCAGCCCTCCAACTGAGGCAGGGTCAGCTAGAGCAACTTGCTCAGTAACTGGTCTAGCTAGGCTTGCAATATCATAGAGGCATAGGAACAGAGAATCATTTAGGTTGAAAAAGACCTTAAAGAGAATCAAATCCAACCGTTACCACAGGACGGCCAATCCCATCACTAAATCATGTCCCGAAGCACTGCATCTATGTACTTTTGAAACACCTCCAGGGCTGGTGATTCCACCAGCTCCCTGGGCAGCCTGTTCCAATGCCTGACCATCCTTGCAGTGAAGATGTTTTTCCTCATATCCAATCTAAAGCTCTCTTGGTGTAAATTGAGGCATATTCCTCTTGTTCTGTCACTTCTTACCTGGGAGAAGAGACCTACCCCACCTTTCAGGTCTACAACCCAACCTTTCAAGTCTACAACATCCTTTCAGGCAGAAAGATCCCCCCTGTGGTTCCTCTTCTCCACACTGTACAACCTAAGTCCCCTCAGGTGCTCTTCAACAGTGCAGGGCTCCAGACCCTTCACCACCTTTGTTGCCCTTCTCTGGACATACTAAACCACCTCAACATTACTGTTGAAGTGAGCGGCCCAAAATGGAAACACAGTGTTCAAGGTGTGGCTTCAGCAGTGCCGAGTACAGGGGGGTCCATCACTGCCCTGGTCCTGCTGGCCACACTGTTTCTGATAGCAGACACGATGATATGGGCCTTCTTGGCCACCCGGGCACACTGCTGGCTCTTGCTCAACCATCTGCCAACCTGCACCCTCAGGGTACTTCCCCACCAGGCTGCCTTCCAGCCACTCTGGCCCAAGCCTGTAGCGTTGTGGGGGGCTGTTGTGACCCACGTACAGAACTGGCACTTCTCCTGGTTGAACTTCATACAAGTGGACTCATCCAAATGATCCAACCAGTGCAGATCCCTCTGCAGAGCCTTCCTGCCTTCAAGGACATCAGCACTGCTACCCCACTTGATGTTGTACACAAACTCACTGAGGGTGCACTCAATCCAGACCATTGATGAAGTTCTGAAGCAGGACTGGCCCCAGCACTGAGCCCTGGGGAACACCACTCCTTATGGGCTGTTGTCACCTGGATGTCACTCCATTTACTACCCCTCTTGGGGCTTGGTTGTCCAGCCAGCTCAAAACCAGCGTGGAGAACACCCAACAAAGCCATGAGCAGCCAGTTTCTCCAGGAGAATGCAGTGGGAGATGCAGCCAAAAGGCTTTCCTAAGGTCCAGGTAGACAGCATCCACAGCCTTTCCCTCATCCACTAGGCAGGTCATTTTGTCCCAGCAGGAGATCAGATTCCTCAGGCAGGACCTGCCTTTCATACATCCATGCTGGCTGGTCCTGACCTCCTGGTTATCCCGAACCTCCCTCCTACCCTTCTTGTAGGTGGGCAGCACTTGACTAACATTCAGCCTTCTTGGACCTCCCCAGTTAGCCAGCACTGTTGAAAGTCACCCCTGTGGTGAGGCAATAGAGAAACAGACCAATGATTTTCAAAGTGTCCCTGCATCACGGGATGTCCATTGTCAAGGACACAATCAAAAGCACAGAGGGGCTGAGCTGGGCTCTGTGAGCGCTGGCAGGGAAGAGCCCTGGGGCCAGAGAAAGAGCTGCTGGCAGGGACAGCTGCAGGCAGCAGAGCCCTGGGCAGGGAGGGGGGGAGATGCTGAGGGGGACCCTGATGCAGGGCAGATGGGGGCACCTCCTGGCCATGGTCTGCCGTGCAGGTGCCTTCCCTGAGCAACACACCTCTGCTCTCCTCTCCCACCCAGCACAGCCTTTAGACCGTTGGTTCCATGTGTTTCAACAGCTCCTGGTCCAGCAGAGCAGCAGGAGGGATGAAGTGCATCTCTCCTGCTGCCACGGTGCCATTTCTCGCTGAGCACAGCCTGAGGGTGACTGCCCTGCACTGCTGCTGTGTGGGAGGTGGTGTGCCGGGCTGGGGAAGGGGAAGGAGTTCCCGAGTGTCCCTTTGTCTCTCTCCTGGCCTTGCTCAGATGCTATTGGCATTGCAGACAGGCTCTCTGGCAATAGGGGTTTCAGCTGCCGGCTCAGGCGCAGACCTTGTGGGTCCTCCTGTGCAGACATGTCCTCGGCAAGGAAGTGTCCCAGCTTTCCCCTAACCGATGATGCTGTGGGCAATGCAGTCTGTGAGGCCAGGGAAGGAGCTGACTCTCCTGCAAGAACTTGCCATGGTCAAGACACTTGACCACCTACTTCGGGTGTCCACCCAAGATGTATGTGCCTGCCAGGGCACACAGTGAGCCCTGGGTGTCCTTGGATAGCAGTGTGGTGCTGAGCCTTCGGTAAGGGATGAGGCATTCTGTTCTCTGCAGTGGATCCCTCTGCTCTCAGCAGTGCCTGGCTGCTTGTCAGGGTAACATGGCAGTGTGATCACTCTCCATCTAAGAAAGGAGCAATTTCCGGGCAGCTGGGAAGGAGAGGGATGGAGAGAGCAGAGTCCCTGCCTCTGCCCTAAGGCACAGACAGTCCCCTTGCCTCTCAGCACTCACCCTGCTCTCCCTGAGCACGGCACAAACCCCTCCTGACCTGACTCTGGCCATGGCCGTTGCTCAGCACGGGCAGAGCCGATGCTGACAGGCCCTTCTGCGCTGGGAGCAGTTTGGGCTGAGCCAGTGCAAGGCCAGGACTGGCCCCTGCCCCCACGGTTCCCATGAAGCCCCTGCTGCAGAGCAGGGCTCACTGCTGGGCAGCCAGCGGGCACAGCCCCTGCTCCTCACAGCACACTCGGCCAGCACTCAGCACAGCTCCAGCCACGGCTCGGAAGGGAGCTCTCCTAGGAACGGCAGAGGGGGGGACATGGGGCAGCGGGGGCGCATCTAGGAGAAACGGCTTTCACTTGCCTTAACAGAAGAATTGCCTGACTTGTCACTACTTTTCCTCCTTGAGCAGGTTCCCATGCCCAGAGGCAGCAGATGTCCAACAGCAGCTCCATCTCCCAGTTCCTCCTCCTGGCATTTGCAGACACGCGGGAGCTGCAGCTCTTGCACTTCTGGCTCTCCCTGGGCATCTACCTGGCTGCCCTCATGGCCAATGGCCTCATCATCACTGCCATAGTGTGCGACCACCACCTGCACACCCCCATGTACTTCTTCCTACTCAACCTCTCTCTCATCGACCTGGGCTCCATCTCCACCACTCTCCCCAAAGCCATGGCCAACTCCCTCTGGGACACCAGGGACATCTCCTACTCAGGATGTGCTGCACAGCTCTTCCTGATTGTCTTTTTCCTTTCAGCGGAGTGTTCTCTCCTCACCGTCATGGCCTATGACCGCTACGTGGCCATCTGCCAGCCCCTGCACTACGGGACCCTGCTGGGCAGCAGAGCTTGTGTCCACATGGCAGCAGCTGCCTGGGCCAGTGGGTTTCTCTGTGCTGTGCTGCACACGGCCAATACACTGTCACTGCCGCTCTGCCAAGGCAATGCCCTGGGACAGGTCTTCTGTGAAATCCCACAGATCCTCAAGCTCTCCTGCTCACACACCTACCTCAGGGAAGTGGGGCTTATTGTGTCTGGTGCCTCTTTATTCTTTGGCTGTTTTGTTTTTATTGTTCTGTCCTATGTGCAGATCTTCAGGGCTGTGCTGAGGATCCCCTCTGAGCAGGGACGGCACAAAGCCTTTTCCACGTGCCTCCCTCACCTGGCCGTGATCTCCCTTTCTCAGCACTGGCATGTTTGCCTACCTGAAACCCCCCTCCATCTCCTCCCCATCCCTGGACCTGGTGGTGGCAGTTCTCTACTCGGTGGTGCCTCCAGCAGTGAACCCCCTCATCTACAGCATGAGGAACCAGGAGCTGAAGGACGCACTGAAGAAGCTGATGCAGTCAGGTGTCTCTCAGCAGAACTGACTGCCTGAATCTCTTCACAAGTTGTCTCCTGGTCATCTCTGGAACATCCTGTGCATTTAGCACTTTTAATGTCACGATTGTGTTTCTCCTAGAGTGTTTGCATGCACTCCACTTCCTCAAAGGAATGAACCCAGCCTGCCTGACCCAGAGGCTTTTGTACGTTTGCATCCAGGATGGTGCAGCTGGACTCCTGTGTCACATCTCTGTAATTTAAGGGGCTTGTGTAGTGAAGATATCTATCAAGTTCCCCAGAGAGTAAAGCACCAGTGTAGAGCTCAGCTGTGTGAGTGTGCAAAGTTGGGGCAAATAACAGGGTGGGGGCACACGGCAGGGTGTCCTGGTGCAAATCCTTGGGTCATGGTGAAGGAAGCAAGGCAGTGATCGGGTGGGACACAGGGCTCTGCTCAGTGCCATGTTCCCTGGATACCCAGGGGAAGCTGCCCCAGGTGCCCCAAGATGTCCTAAGCATCAGTCGTTTCCTTTGCTTGTTGTACACCCCAGTCGCTACGAGGAACATTTGCTGCATGGTCAGCTCTGTCATCCTTAGTGGCTCAGTGATACCCAACTCCATTGCAACTCTAAATGTAAATGGAGCCACTTTCCTACTGTCACTGGTTACACACAAGTCCCATAGCTCTTGCCACAGTTGGCCACTCAGCCAAGGCTGTGGTCAGACATCTCCAAATAGATCATGTCCTCACGGCTTTGCTTTGAGAAATAGTGAAGTAAACCACTGACGGAGATCCCACCAACTGGCCTGGGTCCAGTCTTTCACTCTCGATGTTATCTCAAATAAACCCCAGTTTCTCAGCCTCTCCTTGTCCATAACATGCTCCAGGTCCCAACCATCCTTCTGGCTTCTGCAGGACTTGCTCCAGTCTGGCAGGGTCTTTCTTGTGCGGGGGAGCCCCACTGTGGGCTCAGCAGTCCTGATGTGGTCCTGTGGAGGGTTAACCATGGCCAGCACCCAGCCAGCCACCCAGCTCTTCATCTGCTCCCCTGACTCAACAGGACAAAGGGAGAAAATAAACCAGTGATGCTCCTGAGTCAAGGTACAGGCAGAGAGACTACTTACCGATCCCTGTCATAGCCAAAGATGTGTTGTCTTGCCAAAGATCAATTTCATTCATTGCCAATTAAAACAAGATGTTGATTGTGAGAAACAATGACCAAAACATTGAAGACCATTCCCCAGTTTCTCCCAGGGCCAAATTACTCCATTGATCCCAATTCACCTACACAAGCACACCCTGAGAGGTGTAGGGGGGATGTTGAAGAGGGTTGATGGCACAGGAAACCGCTGCTGCTCCTTCCTCGTCACACTTCTGCCCTGCTCCAGCGTGGGTCCTCTCCATAGACCCTGCTATCTTTGCGGTCAAGGGTATGCATTGTTCATTTCATTCTGTCTTGCTTGTGTCCTTGAAACTCAGAGAATGACAGAGAACGTTGACATTGGAAGGGACCTCTGGAGATTACCCAGGGAAACCCGCTAGGAGAGGCACGGCCAGCTGCAGGAGTGGTCTGGAAACTAGGACCATGCGCGGCAATCAGTTAGCTGAGGGGGATGTGCTCGAGCTTGTCTAGACAACAATTAACATGATGAGGCATGTTTGCAGAGCACAGGGGAGTGGGAGACGGATGGCGCCAAGCTTGGTGCCAAGGAAAGGTAACACCTTGCGGTTAATTGATGGTAGTTAACCACCAATCAGGGATTGCCTAGTATGCAAGGCTTAGCTTCAAGAACCAATTAGTTTAAAACGCGCAGCTTCTGAAAGTGTATAAAAACGCGTGCTTCTGTACAATAAATTGACATTTGCTTGCATCAAGCTGCGTCCCGTCTCTTCATTCGCCGCAAATTGGTGACCCCGACGTGATGCGTTTAAGGATCTAACGTGAAGGGCTCTCGAATCGCCTATCTGAGCGACATGCAGCGAATCCCACAGACCTCTGAATGATCTGCTGAAAGGAAGCAGGAGCCGGCCTGAAATCCCTCCGGAGTTGAGAGGTGAGCTGTGGGAAATCCGTAATGGGGAATCAGGCTTCATCCCCAGAAAGAGACGTATATGGACTCATAAAGGGTCTTCTAGTGAGATCTGGCAGTCCGTGCCTCAGTCTCCTCAAATGGTGACCCCTATGGTGGTGTTCCCAAGCCTTGGAAGAATAAGGACGGAACTGGTCTGTACAAAAAGACAGCTCGTGGAAGAGGGCTGCGTTCCGGAGGAAAAGGCTTGGCTGAACGATCGTCTTGCTGGCTGGACCAGGCGGACAACCTAAACCCCGAGGATAACACCTGTATTCATCGAGACAGGTGAGCAGCCAAGAAACTTTAGAGACTTTGAAAGAATGAAAGTGTGTACATACAGCAGCCAATTGTATGATGCTGCCGCGGAGGGGAACTCCGTGTCGGGAATGCATTTAACATCTTGGTGGCAAATTCTGACTACTCTTTGCCAAGTGTGGACTAATTCTACTAGCGGTGCTAAACCAGAGGAAGCTGTAAATTCCACCGACAGCGCGACTCTTCTCAAGACACCGTCAGCGATGGCGATTCTGTCCACACCTCCTCTGCCCCCAAAGCTTCTGTCACTGACTGCAGCGACCCTCACAACACAGGACCAAGCACGGGAACAGGACAACTCGGAGAATGATTCCATTGACACTGATAAACCTTTTGATCCAGGTCCTATAGATCTGGAAAAGAGCTAGACCTTTCCCCCATCCCCTTGTCTCTCCTGATGCATTGATTGTATTTTTGGGGAGGGTGAAAGGGAGTGTGAGGGATTGGTGGCAGGAATGCAAGTGGGAATCAGTTCAGTGATGTTCAGTATTTTGTCAGACAAATCAACCTGCAGAGTGGCAGCCTGTGCAATACGAGGCTGTTAAAGGGTTAAGCAAAGCAGTGGGGGAAGGGAGGATTTATAATGCATTTGCTATGTCCCTTCTTGAAGTGATGGCAGAGCCTTATACACTCACACTGCATGATTGGAAGTTACTGCTTTGTATGGTACTAACTGATACAGTATATGATGTGGTTATTTGATTTTTGTGAGCTACCTGTAGTGGCCTTGACTGAAAACCTTAATCGGGGAATTGCTGTTAACTATGAGCAGATAGCTGGAGCAATTAACTGTGCCGATTCTGTGACTCAGGCAAGGTATGCCAGGGACAACTGTTTGCAAATGAATGAGATGGCTATTAAAGCAGTCAGGGTGCGGGAGTCTTGCCACAGTCTTGCAGGGTCCTAGAGAGTCACTAACTTTAATACTAACTTGATTGATTGGCTTCAGAATATTTTGCAACAAGTCGAACTTCAGGAAGCTCAAGGGTTGCTTTTAAAACAACTAGCTGTGATAATGTCAATGAAAATTGTAAACGGGCAACTTTCACAATCGCAACCCCAACATGTGTCAAATGATTGTAACGCAGAACTCACAGCAGACTGTAATTCTCAGGCTGAGTTCTGGAATGCGGCATAACACATTTTTGCTTCTCTAATCTCTTCTGTAAGAATAGTACACGCTCTTAACTTGCTTAGTAAATTAGGCTGCTAGCTTGCTAAACAAAGTAATACTAAAAATACTAATTTTTTTTTTTCTGGCGTATTAACAGATGTTGATTCTGTCCATCATATGTTGCTACAGAACCGAGTTGCTATTGATTTTTATTATTAGCACAGGGACACAAGTGTGAAGACTTTGGTAGGATGTGTTACGTGAATCTGAGTGACCACTGTGAATTAATTTACAAAAGTATACAAAACTCAAAAGCCTTAAAACAAGGATCTGCAGCAGAGCCAGGGGCGGGATGCCGTTGGTCTCTTCTCACGGCTGGGAAACTTTGGGCCATGGATCAAAAGTATTACAGGATTTATTATAATTATCTTTAACCACCTTATTGATGTTTGCCTTACGTCTCCCATACCTTTTTTTCCTGTATTCAGTGTTTAGTTGATTCTAACATAAATCAGGTCATGGTCACCCAGCTACACACAACCTTTGCCTTGTCGCAATTAACAAGCAAAAAAAAGGAGGATAGAGAATGTCTGAAGAGAGATGTAGGAGAGGAAAATGAGAATATTTGACCTAACAAGAGATGAGAGAACAGCTGGGTATTGTGAAGGAGAATAGGAAAGATAAACATGGTTATTTAGTGTTTAATAGGTGTCTGCATACTTGTAGTGATATAGAGCTAAGTAACTACATGAACAATTTCTGCCCTGAGCCTGGTGGAGCATACAGCTGTGGTTTGTGTCCGGGCTCAGAGATGTAAATAGGGGCTTCTCTGTTATGGTAAAAGTGTTTCTCTTTGCATAAAAAAAGAGAGGGAATGAGGGGAATGACCCCAGAGGTATGTTCAGAGAAGGCATGCGATGTTTCGAACTTTTTGACTGAACCAGTTCTTGTATGGTGTGCCCGTCCATCTATGTATAATGTTAATCCAAAAGAAGCTGATATTGTTTACACTTTGTCGATAATTGTCTTTCTGTAGATGCTAATGCAGTAGGAGGCTATGATGGGAACGTGTCGCAGCGGTTCTTCTCTTATCCAGAGTAACAGCAGGGAAAGCATTAAAGAGTTAAATCACCTTGTTTGGTAGGCAGTTCAGAATGTGAGTCAAAATTGCCACTGCTTTTTGTTGTTTGTTCAGGGACATGGCTGTGAGGATTTTGATGGTATGCGCTGTGTGGATTTTAGGCGCCCCATTGCAGCAACATGTTAACAAAATCTGAGAAAATTTCAGCCTTTTTTGGCATCCATTCACTCAATTGGCAGTATTGTTTGTTTGCTATTGCCTTGGTTGCTGTCATGTTTGCAAGGGCCCTGCAGAACATGGCAAACCTGGTACTAGCTGTTCAAAAACAAAAAGGGGAAAGTGTAAAACTGTATGGAACAAAGACAGTGGGTTATTTTGACATTGATAATATGTCTTAGTTGGTTTTTTATTTGTTCTATTACTTGTGCCATGTTTTTGCTCCGTTTCAGGGGTTCTTTTGTGCAACAGGAAGGGGGAGATGCAGGAGCGGTCTGGAAACTAGGACCATGCGCGGCAATCAGTTATCTGAGGGGAATGTGCTCGAGCTTGTCTAGACAACAATTAACATGATGAGGCATGTTTACAGAGCACAGGGGAGTGGGAGACGGATGGCACCAAGCTTGGCGCCAAGGAAAGGTAACACCTTGCGGTTAATTGCTGGTAGTTAACCACCAGTCAGGGATTGCCTAGTATGCAAGGCTTAGCTTCAAGAACCAATTAGTTTAAAACGTGCAGCCAGCTCAAGCCGGTTGTACAAGGCCTTGGCTCGGTAGGTTTGGAATATGTCAAGGGGTGGACTTTCCATAACCACTCTTGGCAACTACCTGCAGTGGTTGAACATCCTCAGTTCAAAAAGTGTAACCTTGGCTCGCATGGAATGCTGCATACATTAATAAGACTCTCAGAGCCTTTTCTTCTCCAGACTGAACAGTTGTAGATCTCTCACCCTGTCTTCCTGGGAGCCACGTTCCAGTCCCTTCAAGAAGCTTGGTGGCCTTTTGCAGGACTTTAGTAGGTCAACAACTCCCTTGCTCTGGGAAGCCCAGCCCTGGACACGGCACTCCAGATGTGGCCTCAGCAGTGCTGAGAGGAGGGGAAGGGTCACCTCCCCCCATCAGCCAGCGATGCTTTTCCTAATGCAGCCCAGGGGGCCATTGGCCTTTGCCATGAGGGTGCATCGATGGCTCCTGCTCAGCTGCTTGTCCTCCGGCACCCAAAGGTCCTTCTCTGCAGAGCTGCTCTCTGGCCGGCCTGCCACCAGCAGGATAGCCCCAGGAGGGCTGGATCACGGGCTGGCCTCCTCCAGGGGCTCTCTCAGCACCAGCAGCAGCATCTTGCCCATCTTGGAGACGAGCTTCAGCTCTGGCACAGGCCGCAGGGTGCTACAGAGTCACCTGGGAGAGCAAAGCCCTCTCCTGCCAGGGCTGCGCAGCCCAGGCCTGTTGCCCTCTGGCCTCGGGGACTGCAGCCCTTGCTCTCGTGGTGGGAACGTCCTTCATCCTTCTGCTGCCCCCTGCCACCCGCTCCAGCATCCTCTGCTGGGCAGCAAACCCCTCCCACACAAGGGCTCCCATCCCTGGGTACCGGTGTCCGTGTGACAAGCCTGCCCTTGGCCCTGGTGCCACCCCTGAGGTGCTGCAGCCCACATGGGCCCCAGAGCCCACCGCCTGGGGCATGGGCAGCAGGAGCCCCCTGTGCCACCACAGAGCTGTGACATCAGTGGCGTAAGCGCTGAGGAGGGGCAGGGCAGCTCCCACGCCTTTGGTAGGGGATGGAGACACAAGGTCTGTAGGGGAGACCTACGGGAAAGATGAGGGGAGGGGGACGCTCTGTGTGAGGTCAGGGCAGCTCAGATACATGGAGCTCTTGTATTGGACAGGCAATGAGGTTGGGTGAGAGCTTGAGTGTGGATCAAAGGGGAGAGCAGCCAGGGTGGCACTGAGGGAGGAATTAGTTGTGGTTTGACACTGGCCAGCACGCAAATGCCCAGCATCTGTTGCTCACTGACCCCTTACATGCCCAGCGTGATGGGGGAGAGGATCAGAAGAAAACTCACAGGTCAGGAAAATAACAGTTCAACAGGAGAAGCAAAAGCTTTGTGTGCAAGGAGAGCAACATGAGCAATTCGCTCACTCCTTGCCATGGGCAGCAGGGGTTCAGCCATCTCCAGAAAAGCTGCTCTTCAGCAATCTGTCAGTGACACGGGAAGACAAATGCCATGACCACAAATGTCCTCTTTTCATCCTCCTTTCCCCGAGCTGTTATTGATGAGCACAACGTCCTGGGATATGCAATATCCCTGTGGTCACTGGGGGTCAGCTGCCCAAGCTCCTTGCATCCCCCCAGTCTCCTTGTAGCGCAGGCAGAGTGTGAGAAAGAGAAGCCTTGGTGATTACTCTGCAGCGGTGGCCAAAACACTGGTGTGTGGTCAGCGCTGCCTTAGGAAGAGATGCAAAGCACAGCACCAGAAGGGCTGCTGTGAAGAAAATGCACTCCATGCCAGCCCGAGCCAGGACAGAGCGACAGGTCATACAGTCAGGGTGAGGCATGAACAACGTCTTCTTGAAATGACCTGAGGAAACCTGTGGATCACAGAGCCTGTCTCTTCTGGGGGAATCAGTCTCCTTGGTGATCACTGCACAGGTAAGCAAGGATGCCAGGAGCCCAGGTCTTTGTGGGAGAGTTCCCCAGACCAACCAGGCCACCCACTCTGATGCTCATCTGCACCTGGGACTCCCCAAAGAGGACAATCTGCTCAGGGATTTGAAGACCAGGGCCACCTTGCTTCTAGTAGTGTGCAGTTGTGGTGTCCCTGATGCCCAGGCACATGGGGAAGGAGAGCAGCAGAGCACAGCCCAGGACAGGAGGGAAGGAGAACCTGGCCTGCTGAGGGCACTGGCAGGTGGGATCCCATGGGGGCAGGGCCCTGAGAGCATCCCTAGGCCTTCCTGGCCCTGACCAGCCTCACCTGGGGCCTCCACCCAAAGCTTTGTCCATGGCTTCGGGAGGCCATTGAAGCCAGGCAGGAGATTCAGCCCCAGCACAACCTGTGCTGTAGGTGTGCGGGTCTCCAGGCACAACCACAGGAACAGCCTGGCCTGTCTATGGACCTTGTTGGTTCTGAATTTCAGGCTCACTTCCCAGCTTCATTCTGAATGGGGTGGCCAATGAAATGACTCCATGGCCCTCCAAGTCCTGGGGACATTCTGCTGCCTCCCTTCCTTCCTCAACTCCCTCCCACATACACACCTTCCTTGCTGTAACGGCTTGTCACTGGCCAAATGCCCAGCAGCCACCCAGCCGCTCCCTCCCTCCTTCCCTCCCCAGTCAGGGCCCAAAAATGAACACAGTCATGGACAGGGGGTCTAACGAGGGATGAGCACGGAGACACAATCACTTCCCGCACTCCCTTGTCAAGGCACCTCTTCATACGCTCCAGGGCACGGCTGGCTGCCTCTGCTACCAGGTCACGGGCTGGGATTGTGTTTTGCCTTCTGTCCCCCAGCACCACCAGGGCCTTTTCTGCACAGACACTGCCCAGCCAGGCAGGTCCCAGGCCCTGCAGCTGCAGGGTGTTAGTCCACCCGAGGGAGGTGCAGGCTCTGCCCTTGGTCCTTCCTGCATCTGTGCAGCTCCTGACAGGGCGGCCACCCCACCTGCCAGGGTTCCCCTCCATGGCATCCCTAGGGCACAGGGATGGTCCTCTCAGTTTCGTGCCACCGACAGACACTGTGAGAGTTGCCTCCACTGGATTATCTTTCCAGCTCTTAAACTGTAAGCAGGAGAGTCCCCTGTGCTGCCCACACTGCCCCAGTATGTCCCAGTGGCCTCCAGGTGGGGTGTGAGCCCTTCCCCACTGCTCTCTCAGCCTGACCATCCAGCTGGTGTTTTACTCATCTCTTTCTGTTTGCACCCAGAGTGTCATGGCATCGCTTGGGCAGAAGAACACTGATGAAGACCATGACAAGAGTTTTGTAAAGCTGAGGGAAATGACATCCACTGTGGAGCTCCTCACGCACAACTGCAGGCTGTCAGGTTTGCGAGGTAGATGGCAAATCTCATAAGCAGTCATAAGCCATCACAGTGAGAAGAAAATACTCTGCTGAAATGAAAAAGAGAATCAGTAAGTGCTGGGCAGCAAATCCTCGGTAAGAGATGGCTCTGGTCGTACAGGAATCTGAGCATGGCTTTGGGGAGAATGGTGGGGATGGAGCCCAGGTCGAGGAGGTAGAGGTTATGAGGATGAAGGACATGGGGGTGTGGAGGAGGTGATTGCACAGTACAGTGGTGACGATGAGGCTGTTGGCCATGAGGGCAGCCAGGGAGATGCCCAGGAGAGCCAGAAGTGCAAGACCTGCAGCTCCCGCGTGTCTGCCAATGCCAGGAGGAGGAACTGGGTTAAGGAGTTGCCACTTGGCATCTGGTGCTTCCTGGCATAGAGATTGTCTGAGAGGGAAAAGGGTTAGGCAAGACTTTGCTGAGCAAAACCTAACATATTTCTCAGAGGAACTCCACTGAAAAGGCCTCTCTGCTTTCCCGAAGACCTTTACTAGATCTCTCATGAGTTGGTTTTTGCTGAGGGTGCTCCAGGGAGTAGGAGACTCTGCTGTGGGCTCTGCAGGAGTCAGTCCTTCCCTACAGCAGTAGCGAAATAGGAACGTGGCGTGATCTAGGATTAAATACACTCAGGGCATCAAAGGGCTTCACAGCATTGCCACCCCGTGTTCACCCAACTATGGAGCGGAGTTGAGGGGATTTTTCTCTGTGTATTTTGTTCCGGTTGCCCCACCACAGCTGAGGAGTGGTTTTGGCACTGCCATTCCTGCTGCACTGCAGGTGCCATCAGGTGGGCCCTGAGAGGCAAAGAGACAGTCCCTTTGTGCGGACTGAGGACAGCCAGTCTGTCCACCCGCCCTGGTTTCAGCTGCCCTGTGCTGGCAGCTCCTTGACCTGCAGGACTATCACCCCCAGTGCTTCCCAGAGAAGGAACTGGACGCTGCTGAGAGCAGAGGCAGCCAGTTTCCAAGTACCGATCTGCAAACTCCTCATGCTGCCTCATCATACCTGAGAAGGATCTCCGCTCTGCCCCTGCAGCCAGGGACACAGAGGGCACATTGCAGCTGCCTGTGCACAGCTACCCAGCAGCATTCCTGGGGTGTCTTCTCCATGGGGCTCCCTGATCACACAGCGATGCCACCGGAGAGTTGTGCCCTTCTGGAGCGCAGCCTGCAGCCACCCAGCTCCTGAAGGTGGGGTGTCCTGAAGTGAGAGGTGTCTCTTTTGGACTTCTGGGAGCTTAGGTATCAGGAGGCGATTGGGAGACCTTACTGCCATAGGCTAACCTGTATGGCAAGACCCCTCAGGCTGGTCTCTCAAGTGCTTCTGAGTCCCACGCCGCATCCAAGTTGAGTGATAAGAGCACGAGGAGCAGAGACAGAAGGGGGGAAGATGGACAAACGCTGCAGCGCTGCTACCAGTGGAGGCAGGATGGGGCAGCTGGGAGGGTATTTGGTGATTTCTCCCCTTCTGGGGTGAGGCCACGGAGAAGGCGACCGAGCCCATGGCTCTAAGTGCAGAGGCTATGCTGATGGTAAAGAAGAGCAGGGGCTTTCTCCAGGGAAGGTGCCTGCCCTGCAGGGGATGGCAGGGAGATGCCTGAATCCCCCCTCCCACAGTGTTTCTGGGAGCAGCTCCCTCTTGCTGCCTGCCCACGTCTCTGCTGCCTGGAGCTGTCCCTGCCTGGAGCTGCTTCTCTGGCCCCATGCCTCCGAGCTACTCAGGGCTCACATAGCCATCCCACCCGCTCTGTGCTCAGCTCTGCCCTTCTGCACCCTCCTGGCAGCACGGCACTGCCCAGGGCCATCCTGGTGTGTGCAGGGCCAAAGGAGCAGCTCAGAAAAGTGCTAACGAGAGCTGGGTTCTCAGTGCCTGCTCCAAACCAGCAACATGAATTCTAGTCTCCCACCACCCACTCAGCCCAGCCGGCCTTGGGCACCCCTTGTTCCACACACAGCAACTTCACACCCCTGCAGCTGTGCCTGGGAGCAGAGAGCCGCCATGCCTTCTCCCCTGATGGTGTGGCAAGGAAGCCCTCCTCTGGAGCATCTCCTTCTCCTCTGCATTACAGAAACTCTGAGAGTCTTCCTGACACATCCCGTCAACTGTCAGATGTACCCGATTGAAGAGGTCCATCCAGGAATTGCAGAGGATGTGGAAGGAGGGCCATGGATCCTGCAAAGGGTATAGGGATGCTGCCCAGTTACGTAGGGATGTGTCAGGAGGGACAAAGTGTGGCTGGATCTGAACATGGCACGGGACTCAAAGAAGAAGGAGAAGAAGGACTGGTCTAGGCATGTCACTTAGAGAATGAAGGACAAATTAAATGTGCACCCCCAACAAACACAACTGGCAAACCAGTAACAACAGACATGGGGAACCTGAACATGAGTAAGTCTGTGGGACCTGACTAGATGAATGCCTGAGTCCTGAGGGAGCTGGCTGATGGAGTCGCCAAGCCACCCTCCATGCTATTGGAAATGTCAAGTCACTCAGGTGAAGTTCTTGGTGACTGGAAAAAGAGAGACATTGCACGCATCCTCCAAAAGGGTAGAAAGAGGAACCCTGGGAACTGGCCACCTGTCAGCATCAGCTCCGTGCCTGGGAAGATCATGGAAAAGATCCTCCTAGAAGCTGTGCTAAGGCCGACGGTGAGCAGGGAGGTAATTCAGCACAGCCAGCATGGCTTCAACAAGGGCAAGTCTTGCCTGAGCAACCTAGTTGTCGTCCATGACCTTCTCTGACACAAGGATTGGGTTTACAGGCTTGTAGTTCTCCAGATCCTCCTTCCTGCCCATCTTGCAGGTGGGCACCACTTTGACTAACCCCCAGTCTTCTGGGGCCTCCCCAGTTAGCCAGCACCGTTGATTATCATCCCTGTGCTGAGGCAGTTGAGGAACAGACCAATGATTTCCACAGTGTTCCTGGATCACAGGTAGCATTGCCAAGGACACATTCCAAAGCACTTTGTCCTTCCTGGACATGAGGTTCAGCTGCACCAAAGGTCCTCTGGGGCTTTGGGGAGAGTGGTGGAGATGGAACACGGGTCGAGAAGGGAGAGGTTGAGGAGGAAGAAATACATCCGGGTGTTGAGCTGATGACGGCAGTGATGACGAGGCCGTTGGTTATGAGGGCAGCCAGGTCGGTGCTGTCGTGGTTTAACCCTTGCCGGCAACCAAGCACCACGCAGTCACTTGCTCACCCCTCCCTCACCCAGAGGGATCGGGATGAAAATCGGGAAGGAATGTAAAACGCAAGGATTGAGACAAGTACAACTTAATAGGCAAAGCAAAAAGCCGCGGGCACAAGCAAACAAAGCAAGGAATTCATTCCCCACTTCCCATGGGCAGGCAGGTGTTCGGCCATCCCCAGGGCAGCAGGGCTCCATCACGTGCCATGGTTACTCGGGAAGACAAACGCCATAATGCCAGATGTTCCCAACTTCCTTCTCTTCCCCCAGTTTATATACTCAGCATGACGTCATATGGTATGGAATACCTCTTTGGCTACCCTGGGTCACCTGTCCTGGCTGTGTCCCCTCCCAATATCCCGTGCCCCTCCAGCCCTCTCGCTGGCAGTGCCCAAGGAACCAAAAAGTCCTTGACTTAGCATAAACATCGCCCAGCAACAACTAAAAACATGAGTGTGCTCTCAGCATTGTTCTCACATCATAGCCCAAACAGATCATATACTGAAGAAGAAAATTAACTCTGTCCCGGTTGAAACCAGGACAGGTGCTCAGGAAGAGCCAGAAGTGCAAGAGCTGCAGCTCCCATGGGTCTCCATATGCCAGGAGGAGGAACTGGGCGATGAAGGTGCCACTGGGCATTTGCTGCCTCTGGGAATGGGGACCTATCCAATAGGGAAAAGACTGTGACAAGTTAGGGGAGATTTCTCTGAACAAACCCTCAAGCTTTCCTCATCAAAACCACACTGAAAAGGCCTTTCTGATTTTTGGAAGACCTTTGGATGTCCCTCTCATGAGCTGTGGTTGGTCTGGCTGAGGCTGTTCCAAGGAGCAAGGGACTATGCTGTGGGCTCTGCAGGTGTCTGTCCTGCCTTATGGCAAGGGGGAAAGAGGAACTTGGGGTGATCAAAGATTAAACGTTCTCATGGCATCAAAGGGCTTTCCAGCATTGTCACTCCCAGTTCACCCCACTACAGAGTGGGGTTGAGGGGACTTTTTTCTGTGTCTCCTGTTTCAATTGTCCCTGGGAAATTTACTCTTTACTTTGGAATTAGGGAAAACTGGGACCCAACAGAAGCCTAGCAGTATAGAAAGATTTCTAGGCTAAAGTAACTGCATCGCTTTTAGGATGGTTGTCATGGACGGAATCTACTCTACCACAGCTCCCTAAGCAACACACCCTGCCATCTCAGCACCTGCTGATGGGAGTAGTGGAGGGTGGAGCAAGTGGAGACCCCACAGTCAAGCTCTGCTGTGCTCCCTGCAGGAAGGGAAACTTGATGGTACCACACAGCTGATGTCACATAAGAAGCTACGAGAGGCTGTCCACTGCTGAGCCAACCATTGAGGTGATAGGACTTTCCTCAGATGAAATAATCTCCCTGTAATACCAATGCACACCTCCATGCCAAAGTTACCCACCTCCAAGGTCCTACTACACCTCCCTGGGCACAGGATACCAAACAGTAACAACAATATGAATGACTGGAGTCACTCAAGCTCCACCGAAATGTCAATACAATGAACTGGGCCAGGACTGAAATAAGTCCGGAGGTGGCGGGTGTTCTAAACCACTCAATTACCACAGTGATTCAGTGGTTCACTATCTGATAAACACCTCTGTGAACAAAGTGAGGTCAAGTGAGGACCCACTCTCTGGGAATGAAGGGACTTCTTGACCAAGGGAGTCACCTTGGGAAGGATGAGTGACATAGAACAAGGGGTGGAAAGAACACCATTGCCAAAGGAAGGAGCATTCAAGCAAGGAAGTTCTGGCCACAGCCGAAGACAAGCTGGTAAGGTCTTTCAACCCTCATACATATAAAAAAAAAAAAAAAAACAAAACCAAAAACACCTAAAAACACAAACCAAAAAACCCCCAGCCAATAGTAAGACAAAGGTAACTGTGGTAGTGACAGATTGCAACCTCCATGTCAAACAGCCCTCAAACGCGGGCAAAACCCCGCTTGGGGAGCGTGTGCAGTCAGTGAAAGCCTTCCGTGGTGCTGCCTGAGGGTGAGCACTAACGTACCTCACGAGTGAGAAACTTGTAACCTATCCCATGTAGGTAAATGAATAAGCAACGTGCTATGAAGTGTCAAAGTGGACAATGAGGGGATAAGTGAGTGGAGACTCCATGGGAACTTCTGGGATCAGTGGATGGGCTGAACCTGTCGTTCCCCCTAGGGACGCCTATAGGGTAAGAACTTTATGCTAGCACTAACTCACGGTAGCTGTTGCTCAGTGTGTTGCTTTAAGCGTGTTTTGCAGTCAGCCTACCATTACTGGCATTCTTTGAACCTTGCTCTGTCACAAACTTGCATAATAAAAATCTTCAGCTGAAGCTCATTTCCTATAAGTCTCTGGAGATGTGAGTAGGTGTTTTAAGGGCTCTGACTCAATGATGCTGTCAGCGGGGTTCCTGGATAGGTTGGTAGAGTCACCCTCGGATACAGTGGGCTGCCAAAGCACAGGTCGTGGGCAGCTTGGTCAGACACAAGGGTCTCGTCTCTCTTTGGAAACTGCCAGGCTCATTAAAAACCAAGAGTCTGAGGAAACCCCTTGTCGTAACATGAAAGCACTGCTGCACATCTGGGCTGAAGCCCCCCAGCTGTGGCACCAGCCCAGCTCTGCCTGGCCATAAGGCAACCTGGTACCAAGTGTCCCCGAGCCCGTGGGTGCAAAGGCTTTGCTTCAGAGCAGAGACATGGCCTGGGCAAAGGAGAGCTGAGTCTTGTGCCCTCGGACTGTGCAATGAAGTGCTGAAATGGGCTCTGCAGGGCTTACTGAAGCACTGAAGACATCCTCCCTGCCCCTGCCTGCAGAACCACCAGACACACACATGCACACACGCTCTTTTAGGAGTACTTGGATCCTTTGCTGCAGTTTTCCTGGTGTCCTCTCTAGTAATGGGTTAACAAAAGTTGATACTCCTGCAGAAAACTTTTTCTAGTAAGGGAATTGCCACTGCTGGAAATAAGTGTGTCCCCCCAGGAGAGGCAAGGCCCGTGAGGGATTGCCTCATCCTGCTGCCCAGCAGGTTCCCCTGCAGCCCCAGGGACACCTGGAGGGAGCCCAGAGGGGCAGAGGAGGGAGGCAGGGAGAGCTCAAAAGCAGCCCTTGGTGGGGGGCTGCTGAGAGCTCCCTGCTGGAGAAATCTGCAGAGCCCTGGAGCCGGTAAGTGTGTGGCTGCAGGGCAATGCCTCTGCAGTTCCTAGCCGGGTCTGCAGCAGCTGGGGCCCCCCCAGCCTGTGGGACCGTGTGGGAGCCTTGTGCTGTGGAGGAGGCGAGTGTGCTGCAGAGCAGGGCTTCCCTGCTGCAGCGTGGGAGGGCCAGGGCATGTGGGCTGCCTTGTGCCAGGGCCGGCTGCAGGGCTGTGAAGGTGGCTGTGCAGGCAGGGTTGCCCAGGGCTGTCCTTGCCAGCAGGGTCCCTGCAGCCCAGGGGCCTGTGTGCTGGGGCAGGGGCTCTGCCGCCTGCCAGGGGCAGCTCTCAGCCTGCTGGGGGCTCCCGACAGCTCTGGGGGCGTATGGACCGACCCCTGATAGGGAAGGATCTCTCTGCTGTTGAGAGTGTGCCGCAAGGGTGAGCGCTGCTTACAAGTATAGGTTACCCTCAGAATATGTCTGGATGAGACTTTTCGTATCAAAGGTCAGCGCAGGGATTGCTATGATAAATCCAGGGCTCTCCTCAATCTGTGTTTTCAGTTTTCTGTTGTTGGGGGCAGGAGAGGGGAGGCAGAAATGTTAATGGAGATCTCGAGTTTGAAGATGTCCCTGAGACTGCCAGCTGTAACTCTGAGTGATGAGGAGGTCTGCCAGGAGCCTCCTGAAGTGCCCTCAGCCACTCCTCCGCCTATGAACAGCAGCAGCAGCACCTTTGCTGGAGCCATCAGGGTCGTTCTGAGCTGCCCTTCTCCCCCTGCGGACAGGACCCTGTGCCCAGCCAGTGCCCTTCAGAGAGGCACGTTTGTGTGGGGCCAGTGCACAGAGGCAGAGATGTGGTCTGTGAGCACTGACAGGGAAAGACCTGGCACAGGGAGATACGTCCCACAAGGAAAGTCTCCTGACATCCAGGATATTGCAAGGACTGATAGGAAACTTCAGACAGAATTGTTGTGGAAGGGAGAATCAGAAAGCTCTCTCTGACCATGTGCAGTGCAGACCCCTTTCTCTGAGGCATCCCCCTGGCCTGCTCTCCCCCCAGCAAAGCCTCTGCCCTCAGGGCTGGGGGTCCCGAGGCGTGAGCCACCCCCTCTGCAGCCAGAGCTCCAGCAGAGCCGCGGTGCAGCTCTGCAGCCACGTGCCCCGGTCCCTCTGCAGAGCACAGGGGCTGAGAGCAGCTGCCCGGCAGTGTTGGTGTGTGGGAGGCGGCGAGCAGAGCTGGGCAAGGGCAACGCTGCCCTCAGTGCCTGGCTCGCTCGCCCTGGACACTCTTACCTAGACCTTCAGTGCAATTTTACTTCTTTCTCTGCCGTTTTGGGTTAGTTTTATTCTCTAGCTCTTGCTGTCAGGCTCTCTGGGGATGGGTGTTTCAGCTGCAGAGTCACACTCTGACCTTGTGGGTCCTCTCCTGCAGGTGTGTCCATGGGAACAAGTGTCCCAGCTTTCCTCTCAGCTGTGGGGCTGTGGGCAATGCCCTATGTGGGGCTGGGCAAGGGGCTGGTTCTCCCTGAACCTGATGCTCTTGTTAGGGCACTTGGCTACCTCCTTGAAGTTCCCTTCCAAGCAGCGAGTTGCCCTCCAGAGTGGAAACCTGTCCCCTCGCACCCATTAGTGATCTGAAAGCCCCACATAGAAGCGTAGAGTTTCTGTGATGGAGAAAACACTGTTGGGGTGGGTGAAATGAGCTGTGTATCCTTTGCTGTGGGTGGGATGCTGAGTTCTGATGAAAGTCTACAACCTTTACTGGTCTGTGGTGGGTCAGTCCGTTCTCAGCAGTGCCTTGTGGTATTTCAGGGTAACATGGGAGTGTGGCCACCATTCATCTCAGGAAGGTGCAAGCCCATAGAAACTGGGAACCTGATGGACAGACCGCCTCCCCTCACTGTGCACTCACCCACAGGCAATCCTCTTGCCTCACAGACCTCACTCTGTTCCCCCGGAGGGCAGCAAAAATGCTCTGCTTTTCTGACATCTGAAAATACTCAACAGGAGAGATGGGGGGGAGCTGTGAAAAAAACTAAAGCTCTCTTACAATGCCTTCACCCTTCCCGTTCCTTAGCACTGGCGCTGCAGACGCTGACCAGCCCTTCTGCGTTGGCACTGGTTTCAGAGGACAAAGTTAAACACCAGGACTGGTCCCTGCCCCCACCCACTGCTGCAGAGTGGGGCTGGCTGGTCAAGAGCCCGTGGGCAGATGCCCTGCTCTTCATCACCCACACGGCCAGCACCAAGCAGGGCTGCAGCCACACAGCTGCAGGAAGGTCTCCGAGAAAAGAGAGGGATGTCTGTGTGTGACGGGGGGATGGTCTGTGGGAAATGGCTTTGATTTTGCTTGCAGAAGTCTCCCCTAAATTATCACTGTCTTTTTCTCCTGTGACAGGACCATATGCCCAGAGGCAGCACATGTCCAACAGCAGCTCCATCTCCCAGTTCCTCCTCCTGGCATTTGCAGACACGCGGGAGCTGCAGCTCTTGCACTTCTGGCTCTCCCTGGGCATCTACCTGGCTGCCCTCATGGCCAACGGCCTCATCATCACTGCCATAGTGTGCGACCACCACCTGCAAACCCCCATGTACTTGTTCCTACTCAACCTCTCCCTCCTCGACCTAGGCTCCATCTCCACCACTCTCCCCAAAGCCATGGCCAACTCCCTCTGGGACACCAGGGACATCTCCTACCCTGGATGTGCTGCACAGCTCTTCCTGATTGTCTTTTTCCTTTCAGCAGAGTGTTCTCTCCTCACCGTCATGGCCTATGACCGCTACGTGGCCATCTGCCAGCCCCTGCACTACGGGACCCTGCTGGGCAGCAGAGCTTGTGTCCACATGGCAGCAGCTGCCTGGGCCAGTGGGTTTCTCAATGCTGCGCTGCACACGGCCAATACACTGTCACTGCCGCTCTGCCAAGGCAATGCCCTGGGACAGGTCTTCTGTGAAATCCCACAGATCCTCAAGCTCTCCTGCTCACACACCTACCTCAGGGAAGTGGGGCTTATTGTGGCTAGTTCCTGTTTAGTCTGTGGATGTTTCGTTTTCATTGTGCTGTCCTACGTTCAGATCTTCAGGGCTGTGCTGAGGATCCCCTCTGAGCAGGGACGGCACAAAGCCTTTTCCACGTGCCTCCCTCACCTGGCCGTGGTCTCCCTCTTTCTCAGCACTGCCATATTTGCCTACCTGAAACCCCGCTCCATCTCCTCCCCATCCCTGGACCTGGTGGTGTCAGTTCTGTACTCGGTGGTGCCTCCAGCAGTGAACCCTCTCATCTACAGCATGAGGAACCAGGAGCTGAAGGACGCACTGAAGAAGCTGATGCAGTCAGGTGTCTCTCAGCAGCACTGAACTGCCTGAATCTCCTCACAAGGCATTTCCTGGTCATCTCTGGAACTTCCTGTGCATTTAGCATTTAATCTGTGACAATCCTGTTTGTTTTGCAATGCCTGCATGGAGTCCACTTCCTCAAGGCAGGAACCTAGCCTGTTTGACCCAGAGGCCTTTATACGTGTGCTTTGGGGGATGGTGCAGCTAGACTCCTGTGTCACATCTATGTAATAAAAGAGTTTTTTCCCAGTACTGATATCTGGGAAGTGCCTGGTAGAGGAAAATACCAGTGTAGATTTAAGCTGGGTGAGTCTGCATGGTGTGGGCACACAGCAGGTCGGGGCACACAGCAGGTGTGCAGATCTAGGGGTCATGGTGAAGGAACCAAGGCAATTAAGGAGAAGGACTGAGGGGCCTGCTCTGTGCCATATCCCCTGGACACACCACACAAGCTGCCCCAGATTCCCCAAGAGGTCCCTAACACCACTCCTTTCCCTTCTTTGTCTTACACCCCAGCCCCCATCAGGAACATCTGTTGCATGGTCACCTCTGTCCTACTCCAGGGCTCAGTGAGACCCAGATCCATTCCTATTTTAAATGTAAAGGCAGCCACTTTCAATATAAAGGCAGCCTTGTTTGCACTGACACTTGTTACACACAAGTCCCATAGCTCTTGTCACAGTTGGTGTGGTGACGCAAGTCAAGACAGACTCAAAACCACTGTATATGCGTGGGTGAGTTCAGGCAATATGGCTAAAATGGCATTTATTGTTTTAACATATTGCTTATATATCTTAGACAGTACATGTGTCAGATGCTGATAGGCTTTATGTCTTCTCCTTGCTTGCTGTTTGCTGTTGCTGTAGGCGCCCGTATGCTGCGGTTTTAAGTTCTGGTTTTTTCACATCCTGTTTACATGCCTGACATTTTTGTAGATGTCTTAAAGGTACGCGACTAAGCCTTCAAAGTCAACTAACTCATTAGCAGACCGACTGCAGACCCCAACAATTCCCCTATTTTGTTTTTGAACAGCTGTGTGCTGTTTGCGGCAGGTGTGCTGTGCGCTGCAGGGCCCTTGGCAAATATGACACAAACTAGGCAATAGCAAACAAACAATACCGCCAACTGAGTGAATTGATGCCAAAAAACCCCTGACAGTTTCTCAGGTTTTGGTAACATGTTGCTGCAATGTGGCACCTAAATCCATGCAGTACACGCCATCAAGATCCTCACAGCCATGTCCTGAGTCAACAACAAAAACTCAATAGCTGCTCTGTTTTGTAAAATCGCATGTGGTGGCAAATCATCAGCTAACAATCCCAAAACACTAGAGGTTTGATTTGCATTCTTAACTACCTAACAAATAAGGTGATTTAACTCTTTTAATGCTTTCCCTGCTGCTGCTCCGGGTAAGAGAAGAGCTGCTGCAATACATTCCCATCAGTTCCATGACTCAACTACACCATTACATGTTTCATCCAAAGCTATACTGTGTTTAAACACATTATGCTTATCAGCATGAGCACATATTGATTTATGTGGGTGCCATGGTGCCATCATGGCCTCCCGGTACATTAGCATCTACATAAAAACAACTATCAGCATTCAATGTGCCAACAATATCAATTTCTTGTGGGTTACCGTTATACAGAGTTAACCTATTATCCCAAATACCAAGGTTTTCAGTAAGATCCTTCATTACTCAAAGTCTTTGATGAAATCGTACATTCGGCTTTTGTGCAATAATGTCTGTTAACACACGTTGCAAGTCAGTTTTGAGGAAGGGCACACCAACCAGGCATGTGTGGGAGGGTTGACTGCCTTGCACCAGAGACACACCAAACCGGGATGGGTTCAGTTGCTGTGCTAAGGAGACCACACATCAGTTGTTGGGTTGACTGGTGGCAGCCGTGCTCCCACGATCCAGCACGCTAATCTCAGGCCGCACACAGCGAGCTGGTATCCATTGCAGACCTTCATCTGTAAAGACACAAGCATAACCTCTCCCCCAAGGTAACAATCCATGCAGTCCTGACCACTGCCTAGTACAAAGTCTTTCATGCCTACTAAGATGCCTTTGTGCTTTGGCTGCTTATTACCAAGTGACACAAAGTGCCGCACAATGGGAGGCACCGCATGGTTGGCAGAGATTTTCAAAAAGTTCAAAACACAGCATGCTTTCTCTGAACGTGCCTCTGGGGTCATTTCCTTCATTCGCCCTTCTTGTGTTTCAAGCAGGCATTTAAGAGTATTGTTCATGCGTTCAACGATGGCTTGGCCCGCGGGGGAATGGGGAATACCAAATTTGTGGGAGATCCCCCACCGGGAAAGGAACTGAATGATGGACTTGGAGCTATAGGCAGGTCCATTGTCTGTTCTGATTTCAAGGGGGACACCGAGCACAGACAAAGCACGTTGCCAGTGCCAAATGACCTCACGACTGGTCTCACCTGTGTGGGCAGTAGCAATCATTGCAGCAGAATATGTGCCTATTGTAACATGGACATATTTTTGTCTGCCAAACTCGTTGTAATGACTGACATCTGTTTGCCAAAGTTTTAAAGCTTGAAGGCCTCTAGGACTGACTCCAAGACTGGGTATGGAGGTAACATTTGGACAGTCTGGACAGGCTGCAACAATGCTGCATGCAGCAGCCTGAGAGAGACGCTTTTGGCCAAGTTGATGATACCAGGATTGCCAAATACGATGATAAAATTGGTGGGCTAACACGGCCTGCTGGTGGGCATCAGGAACAGGCAGTGACAGAGCCACAGAAACTAGAGCATCAGCTCTAGCATTGCCTTCAATTAGAGAACGGGTAGGGAAGAACAGCTGTAAAATGCATAACATAAAATGGAGAGCGGCGTTTCCAAATTCCTTCCCAACCTAAAGTCTAAGCTGCTAAAAGTTTGGGATGGTTGACATGGCCAAGGACAGTGATATCCAACTTGGGAAGGAGGGCTGCCACATAGGCTGAATCAGTAACAAGATTAAGAGTGCCTGGGAAGAACTGAAATGCCAAGGCCGCAGCTTGTAACTCTTCAACTTCCAGGGTTCCTTCCAAATATACAATTTGGGAATGCCATTGCCCGTCCTGCTTCCAAGCAGCAGTGGCTTTTCATGGTTTTCCAGACCTGTCCGTAAACACTGTGTCACCTTTGACTGGGCATCTCTGATTTAGCTGCCGTGGCTGCAAAGTTACATCTACAGTCATTTTCAAAAGTGGATGAGGTGGATGATGGTGCTGAACTTGCCCTTGAAAACTGGCAAGAGCCACTTGAAGGGCAGTAGCGTTTGACAGCGCCCATTCAAAATTGAATTGTTGTACAGGGATAATCACAGCTGTTGGATCCACTGCAGTCAACTCTAAACATCTTTTTCAGATTCTTATGATCAAGTTGACAAAATTGGACCATCCAACAGAATTTTTCTTAGACTGCAAAGGCAAATCCAACCATACTGCAACAACCGACTTGGCTTTGTCTGCTTTGTCT